>NW_019227420.1:268716-279348 GCF_002742605.1 Olea europaea var. sylvestris | reverse complement strand
TGTTATATTCTCCATTTGAAATTGTATATGGTTTTAATCCACTGACTCCTTTGGATTTAATTCCTTTACCTGTGAATGAACATTGTAGTTTAGATGGCCAAAAAGAAGGCGGAATTGGTTAAGTCACTCCATGAAAAGGTAAAACGGTAAATTGAAAACAAAAATAAGTTGATTGCGTCATAGGCAAACAAAGGTAGGAAGCACGTGACATTCGAGCCAGGAGATTAAGTTTAGGTGCACCTTAGGAAGAAGCGGTTTTCGGAGCAAAGGAAGTCCAAGTTACAACCGAGGGGCGATGGTCCATCTCAAGTTATTGAAAAGATAAATGACAATGCTTACAAGTTGGACCTTCCAGGTGAGTACAATGTTTCGGCTACTTTTAATGTATTTGATCTCTCTCTATTTGATGCAGGTTTAGATTCGAGGATGAATCCTTTTGAAGAGGGAGGGGATGATATGATCCAGGAGTCGAGCCCGACGAAGGTGAGTGCGAGACGAGATCCATTGATAGTCAATGGCGGACCAATGACACGATCAAGGGCAAAGCAAGTGAAACAAGCGATGGGATTGCTCGTTCAAGAAACCATTGATGAAACCATGTTCGGGACTCAAAATGGAGCAACTTTCATGTTCGGCTGAATCAACTTGGATCAATTTGTTATCAAGCGACGAAGCCGGAGGCTGAAAACAAGCCTGTACGACTGCACAAGCAAAAACACCATGTGACCACATGGAGGCATACCGAAACTTAAGATGGGATTTTTGATTGAACCATGCGACCGCATGGAAATACACTATGTGGTCACATAGACCATTTTTTTTGGCGAATTTCCTAATTTTGGGAATTTTTCATATTTTCTTAGTTTTTGATTCTTTTCCATATTTTGGGGATTATGATCGACTTTTGTACGATTTTTACCTAGTTTTTAGGTTCAGTATAAATAGGAGTTTTCATTCAATTGTTGAAAACTTTTGACATATTTGATATCGAATTAAAAGTGAGGCGTATTGTCTTCTCTTCATCATTCTTCATTGAACAACTTCGAACTTATCAAGTGTTAACTTGTGGCCTTCAAACAACCGGATTTAATTCTTTGCTTGCGTGATCAAGGGGTCTTTCAAGTGTCGTTCTTGTTGTGTTTTTTGGTTCGACTTTCTTTGGGGTTAATCCTAAACACTTGGATTAATTTGACTTTCTTGGGTTCGTTAATCTCGTTGTCGGTTTCGTAGTCAACATTGCTATGAGGTTCGCATCAGTTATTCCTATTACGTGTTGTCATACTTGGCCAACCTACGTGGGCCTATGGCCCACACAATTTGAACCACGTGGCGTTCTAGCCGAGGTGGTTTGTATATCCAAGACCCTTCATGTCGGGGCCCATATGCCGAGGCCTATGAAGATAGTCGAAGCCCTAAAGCGGATGTACTACATGAGTGGAAGAAGCCCCGAATCCAAAGCTGAAGCAGAATCCCCCGAACCATGAAGGAACGTCTTCCATGATCACTTCTCTCAAGAGATCTTCTATGTAAAGATCTTGTTAGAATGATTGATGGAACGTTTGTGCAACGCCCCGACCCCTAGTGGACCGAAACGCTACTAACTTTACTTAACTAACCGCTGGTTTAGTCATAGGAGAATATGCTTTAGCGGAAGCTTAATTTTTACAAATGATAATTTTAACAACAATCTTTCGAATACTTCAAATAAAACACTGAATAAAAAAATAATGGAACGTAATTTATTTGAAAAAAATACAACTTGTTCTCGCATTCAGCGTTATTCAAATACTTTAAAGAAATAACATTGAAAACGTTCACAAAAATAAATCTGAATAACTAGTTCACCGAGTTTTTCCATGGGCTTGTTGCACCACTCTCCATCTTTTCCATCATCCAGGCCCAAGGTAGAACCATATCAATCTGTAGAAAAGGGGTAAAACCCGTGAGTTAAAAAACTCAATAGATATCATTGGTGCATTTGTGATCAAGCTATACATTTCAAACATGTAACTTTAGAAACCTTTTCATAGTAGGATTTTCGGTAAAATCCCAAACACGTAGAGTCATGACTTAACATGACGTCTCGACCAGAAGTACATGCCGTACCCAGAGATACCATTAGACATACAAACATTAACATAAATCTTCATTTGCTAGAAACTTATAACTTAACATGAATTAACACTTTGCACCTCTAACTACCTTGATTGATGCTTTGAACCTTGTTGAAAAATGCACTCCTTTGATGTTTAAAAAAAAAACACTCCATTGAGAATTGATGCTTGGAAAACACTTCTCGATAGCACCAAAAATTCTTGGAAAAACTAATTTTCCTCCATCTCCTTTCTTTTTTTCTAGACTTGAAAACTCTCTCTTTTATGTTTAGAAGCTTTTGTCTTGGAGTGAAAAATGTGTATGCATTGGGGCCTATTTATAGGTGAAAATCTCACAACTTAAGGGCAAGTGAAGGGCCTAATACTCATTAATACGGGTGCCATTTATGTGAGAGTTATAGGTTTAAGAAGGTCCTAGAAAATCGTGTAGGAATTTGACTTTTCATATTCCGTGTACTTCGATTGATACTGTACAGCCTTTAGTATTTCTATCATAACTTCTTCTCCCGCTATCCAATTGAGGTAATTCAAAGTGCGTTGGAAAGCTAACTCAAAGAGCTATAATCTTCTTTAGATATCATTTTCCAAATCGAATGTTTTCTATGTCATAAATGGGTTTCAAATGAGACTAAAAATCTGAAGTATACCTTAGCCATCCAATATTCATGTCTTAGTGCCACTAAGGTGTTTAAAATTATTTGGGGTTCTGCATCCCCCACACCTTAATTAAAATTTTGTCCTCGAAATTTACCTTCTGATTGGGTGAATAGTGTTGGATATTTGTTTTTGGCTTCCTCGTCCCCTTCCCCTTCCCAAGTGGCCTCTTCTATTTCATGATTATTCCATTGTATTTTGACCAATTGAATTTCTTTGTTCCTTAGTTTATGCACCTTTTGATCCAATATCCTAATTGGTACCTTTTCATAGGATAAGTCCTCTTGTACTTCCACGGACTGATAGTTCACTACATGATTATGATCATGCAGTATTTCTTGATCATTGATACATGGAACACGTTGTGCACTGTCGATAACCCAGGTGGCAGAGCTAACCGATAGGCTACATTTCCGACCCTATCAAGTTCCTCGAATGGTTTAATATAGCGGGGTTGTAGCTTTCCTTTCTTTCCAAACCTACGTACACCTTTCATCGGTGCCACTTTCAGAAACACTTTTTCTCCAACTTTGATCCTTCCTCCTTATATCCGCATAGCTCTTCTGTCGATCCTGTGCTACCTTTATCCTTGCACGGATCTTATCGATTGCCTCAACTGTCCTTTCAATTATTTCTGGTCTCAAAATTCTCTTCTCCCTGACTTCATCCCAATGAACAGGGGACCTACATCTTCTACCATAGAGAGCTTTGTATGGTGCCATCCCGATAGTTTCTTGGAAGCTGTTATTATATGCGAATTCTACTAGGGGTATGTATGACTCCCAACTACCCCCTAGATCCAAAACACATGCTCTTAGCATGTCTTCCGAAGTTTGGATGATCCTTTCAGATTGACCATCGGACTGAGGGTGATATGCTGTACTAAAGTTCAGCTTCGTTCCCATAGCTCCTTGTAGACTTCTCCAAAATTTGGACGTGATCCTTGGGTCTCTGTCAGACATAATGGACACAGGTATGCCGTATAATCTCACAACCTCCTTAATGTAAAACTATGTCAATTGGTCTAAACTGAATGTCATTTTCATTAGAAGAAAATGAACTGACTTTGTTAATCGATCCACTATTACCCATTCAGCGTTGTTTCCTCTTGCTGACTTCAGAAATCCAACCATAAAGTCCATTTTGATATTTTCCCATTTCCATTCGGGTATGTCCAGTGGATTTAACAATCCAGTCGGTCTTTGGTGTTCTGCCTTAAACTATTAACATACCATGCACTTTTCCACGTACAACCCTATACTTCTTTTCATATTTCTCCACTAAAACGTATCTCGGGGGTCTTGATACATTTTCGTACCACTAGGATGTGCGGTGTACGGGGTAGAATGGGCCTCTTTCAATATCTTATTTCTCAAAGCTTCATCCTTAGGCACACAAATTCTCCCCTTAAACATCAGTGCCTGGTCCGAAGCTATTCCAAAATCCTTTCTCTTATCAGTACCAATTTCATTCTTGATCTTCAACAAGAATGGGTCATTACCTTGTGTCTCTATAATTTGATCTCTAAGAGTAGGTCAAATTATCAAAGCTGCTAGACGAGCTGTGAATTGTCTTGGTATGGTAACCACTTCGATCTGCAACTTTTCCAAGTCCTTGACTAACTCCATTTGAAAAGTGGGTAGTGACGCCAACTGTCCAATTGATTTTCTACTTAAGGTGTCGGCCACAACATTAGCCTTACCTGGATGGTAATGGATAGTGCAATCGTAATCATTCACCAATTCCAACCATCGTCTTTATCGCATATTCAATTCCTTCTGTGTGAATAAATATTTGAGACTCTTGTGATCTGTGTAGATATCACACTTCCCTCCATACTGTCGCCATATCTTCAAGGCGTGTACTACAGCCACAAGTTCTAAATCAGGCGTCGGGTAGTTCTGCTCATGTTTCTTCAATTGTCTTGATGCATAGGCTATCACTTTTCAATTCTTCATCAGCACACATCCCAATCCTTGCTTGGATGCATCTCTGTATATAACAAACCCTTCCGTACCCTCAGGTATTGTTAACACGGGTGCTGATATCAACCTCGGTTTAAGTTCTTGGAAACTTTGTTCACATTTATCCGTCCATTAAAATTTTACTCCCTTCTTTGTAAGCTGCGTAACTGGTCCAGTTATTTTGGAGAATCTTTCTATGAATCTCCGATAATATCCTGCTAATCCTAGAAATCTCTATACCTCACCAGCATTAGTTGGTGCTTTCAAGTTGGTTACTGATTCCACTTTTGCTGGATCTACCTCAATCCCTTGGGCAATGACTATATGTCCAAGAAATCCAACTCGTTCAAGCCAGAACTCACACTTCTTGAATTTGGCATACAACTTCTCCTTGTGTAATACCTCTAATGCTATTCTTAGGTGCTCTTCATGTTGCTCCTTACTCTTGGAATATATCAGAATGTCATCAATGAAGACTATGACAAATTTATCCAAGTACTGATGAAATACACGATTCATCAGGTCCATGAACACTGCAGGTGCATTGGTTAGCCCAAACGGCATCACTGTAAACTCATAGTGTCCATAACAAGTTCTAAAAGCTATCTTGGGTATATCCTTTGACTTTACTTTCAATTGATGGTATCTTGATCGTAAGTCAATCTTGGAAAATACCTTAGCTCCTTTTAGTTGATCTAACAGATCCTCGATTCTCGGGAGTGGGTACTTATTCTTGATAGTTAATCGATTTAACTCCCTATAATCGATGCACATCCTCATGCTTCCATCCTTTTTCTTCACGAACAACACCGGTGCACCCCATGGAGATACACTTGGCCATATAAAGCCCATATCTAGGAGTTCTTGGAACTACTTCTTTAACTCTTGTAGTTCCTTCGGGGCCATTCGATATGGGGCTTTTGACATTGGTGCCGCTCCGAGAATTAGGTCTATGGTGAATTCCACTTGCCTATCTGGTGGAGTACCAGATAGATCTTTTGGAAACACATCTACGAATTCTCGTACTATTGGTACGTTTTCAACCTTTATCGTCTCCTGTTTCCCTCCTGAGATGTTTACTAAATATCCTTGACATGTTTCTTTTCTCAACATCTTCTCAGCTTGTAATGTCGATACTAGTCGAATAAGGGGTTTCGTCTTCATTCTAAGGAATGAAAATGGTTCCTCTCCTGGTTTCTGAAATGATACCTCCCTTTCCTTACATCTGATGGTGGCGTAATTACAACCCAACCAATCCATGCCTAGTATTACATCAAAATCCTTCATTTCTATCATGTATAGGTTCGCTTCCATTGGTTTTCCCTCAACTTCAATACTTACTGATTTGGCTATTCTATCAGTACTCAACGGGTTGCCTGAAAGAATGCTAAACTCTAATGTACCTTCCGACTTATCACAGGTAATACTAGATTTAGCCATAAATGTTGTCGATACAAAGGAGTGTGTGGCTCCTGAATCAAACAATACATAAGCAAGCGTATTGGTTATCAATAAAGTACCTGCTACGACGTTCAAGTTTTCCTCTGCATCTTTCTGAGTCATTGCAAAAACTCGTGCTTTCCCTTTCTAGTTCTGGTTATTGTTATCATCCTTCTTCAGGATAAATATGGGACAATCCTTAAAAATATGCCCTGGCTTGCCATATCTGAAACAAACATTCTTTCCTTGCAAACACACGCCACGATGCGTCTTTCCACACTTAGGATATGGCTCTATAACTGACACAATGCTCTTGTTAGCATTGGCTCCGCCATTAGCTTTCTTGTTCTGCCACTTACCCTTTCCCTTGTCCCTGCCATTCCATTTCCTTTTACCCATACTGCCATTGTCTGTTGATTGAATAGTTGACTATGTTGCTCGGCGCTAGTCTTTTGGTACCAAATAGCATGAGCTCTTTCCAACATTTCACAGTATGAGGTGAAACGATGGGACATAAGTATCATGCTTATATCTAGGTTCAACCCTTGTTCAAACCTCCTGACTTTCTTGTCCTCCGTATCCACCAGATGTGGAGCATACCTTGAAAGTTGGTCAAACTTCCTTTCATACTCAGTCAGGGACATAGTCCTTTGCTTGTGTTGGAGAAATTCACTTTCTTTGTGATCCCTCAAAGACTGTGGGAAGTACTTGTCCATTACTTCCTCTTTAAATTGATCCCAAGTCAATTTCGCTTGTTGCTCCAGGGTCCTCGTCCTTGACATCGAGTCCCACCAGTGGCTTGCATCACCGGAGAACATAAACTCAGCACACTGGACCTTCTAGGCATCCGTGCACCCTATTAATCGGAATATTCTCTCCAACTTGTGAAGCTACTCCTCGGCTACAAGTGGATTAGCTGCTCTATTGAAGTAGGGGGCTTCTGTCTTCTAAATTGCTCAACCATTGAAGCATGGGTTGGAGGAGCATTAGGAGCTAGTGGTAGGGGTTGCGTCTGGTTCGGGTTTTGCCTGCCAAGGTCTTGGATCGTTTAGAGGAGATCTCTTATCAAGTTGGCTTAGTTTGCGCGGGCCATTTTCCTTTAGACAAAACGTATGGTTTTTATTAGTTTCATACTTCGAATTCAACAAAGAAGATAAAGTTTTATTTCTTAACATAAAGGAAGTTGTTACAAGGATTTAAATCTAATCCCTATATGTTCTACGAATCTTCTTTGGTGGAGCCTCATCTCCAAAGGAGTCTTCCGCCTCAGGTCCGGATTCTATGTCCATCTCAACCTGTGGCTCGGGCTCAGGATCATTCCCTTCTCTAGGCTCTTCTTCTTCATCAAGTTCAATTACTATCTCCGGTTGAGGTTCTAAGTTTTCCCTCCATAGGTCTAGGAGTGATTGGCAATACACTTCAAACTCAAATATATTTGGGTGCTCCTCTAGTATTAGATCCCTAACCCTGACTCCCATAGCTCCCCATTGAGGTGGAAGGGAGTGTATGAGGTTATTTATAGCCTCAATATGTGTTATCTCCATTCCAGCATTCACCACTGTCATGCATCTCTCATAGAGATCATGTATATGTTCGTCAAGTGGATGGAGCAGATCATTCACGTAATTCTCATAGGACTGAATGGGGATTCTATGATTCAATGCTCCTCTATATGCCCTAGCCGTTCTATGAACCATATCTGTTGCATTTTCACATATCATACACTTTTTTTTTTACTCTTGGAAAAATGGCTACTGATACATAAACATTCTACCTATAAATTCTAGCCCAATGCGTATCTTTTGAAAAAAAAAACATCTTTTAAATCATTTCTAATTGGCATAGTATTTCTTTAAAAATAAGCATAAGTTGTACCATAGCATCACAAAGCATCATAACATAGTCTTTGCATGAAAACATTAACTTTGAACATACCTGGGCCGTATGATGAGATTGATTGATGGATGGATGCAAGATGCTACGGAGTATCTTAGACTTTTTCATTTTTAAAAAAAAAATACTTGGTCTACAGAACCGGTTAAACCATGCTCTGATACCACGCTGTAACGCCCCGACTCCTTGTGGACCGGAACGCTACCTACTTTACTTAACTAACCGGTGGTTTAGTCATAGGAGAATATGTTTTAGCGGAAGCTTAATTTTTACAAATGATAATTTTAACAATAACCTTTCGAATACTTTAAATAAAACACTGAATAAAAAAATAACAGAACGTAATTTATTTGAAGAAAACACAACTTGTTCTCGCGTTCAGCGTTATTCAAATACTTTAAAGAAATAACATTGAAAACGTTCACAAAAATAAATCTAAATAACTGGTTCACCGGGTTTTTCCATGGGCTCGTTGCACCACTCTCCATCTTTTTCATCATCCAGGTCCAAGGTAGAACCATATCAATCTGTAGAAAAGGGATAAAACCCGTGAGTTAAAAAACTCAATAGATATCATTGGTGCATTTGTGATCAAGCTATACTTTTCAAACATGTAACTTTAGAAACCTTTTCATAGTAGGATTTCCGGTAGAATCCCAAACACGTAGAGTCATGACTTAACACGACGCCTCGACAGGAAGTACATGCCATACCCGGAGGTACCATTAGACATACAAACATTAACATAAATCTTCATTTGCTAGAAACTTATAACTTAACATGAATTAACACTTTGCACTTCTAACTACCTTGATTGATGCTTTGAACCGTGTTGAAAAATGCACTCCTTTGATGTTTCAAAAAAAAAAAACACTCCATTGAGAATTGATGCTTGGAAAACACTTCTCGATAGCACCAAAAATTCTAGGAAAAACTAATTTTCCTCCATCTCCTTTCTCTTTTTTCTAGACTTGGAAACTCTCTCTTTTATGCTTAGAAGCTTTTGTCTTGGTGTGAAAAATGTGTATGCATTGGGGCCTATTTATAGGTGAAAATCTCACAACTTAAGGTCAAGTGAAGGGCCTAATACTCATTAATACAGGTTCCATTTATGTGAGAGTTATAGGTTTAAGAAGGTCCTAGAAAATCGTGTAGGAATTTGACTTTTCATATTCCGCGTACTTCGATTGATACTGTACAGCCTTTAGTATTTCTATCATAACTTCTTCTCTCGATATCCGATTGAGGTAATTCAAAGTGTGTTGGAAAGCTAACTCAAAAAGATACAACTTTGTTTTAGATATCATTTTCCAAATCGAATGTTTTCTATGTCGTAAATGGGTCTCAAATGAGACAAAAAATCAGAAGTATACTTTAGCCATCCAATATTCATGTCTTAGTGGCACTAAGGTGTTTAAAATTATTTGGGGTTCTACAGTTTGTCATAAGTATACATGTCAAGTCTTGTCATTAGCATGGGGGTTCTGCATAAGCAATAAATGCGCAGCAAACTAGCAAGTCAAGGATGATACCTAGGATTGGATGTTTGAATTAAAGAGATGAGGCCACGTGCCACCTCATCTAAGGGCTGCCATTTTACATGTAACACTATAAATGCTTCCCTTGTATAACATTGAAGGGGTAATGCAAGAATCAATACAAGAAGCCACACTTTACTATCTCTCTTTCATATTATCTTACAACACTATACGAGTTCATACACATTTACATGCACATCCTTAAGCACCAATTGGTAATTATTGTACAATCGGATTAAGAACATACCCCGGATTCCAAACATTCTTGTCCCGCGTCGTTGAGCTATTCCCACGCCCCTGATTCATTCGTTCTAGGCCATCCACGTGTCTTAGCGTGTAGGACCTTCGCTCATATGTATGCAGGTGGGTCCAGCATCTGTTGGTAACACCTTTTGGGGTCAACAGATTGGCGTCGTCTATGGGAAACCATACCATAACCACGAACAGCCTTGTGGTGAAAGCTTATTGAAGAACACTTGGGCATCCCCCTTGAAAAAGGATTTGTTTTTGAAAAAGAACAAGAGGAAGCCCCACAACTTAGAAAAATCTGAAGAGTCGGACAAAAAGAAAATGAGTTCAAACAAAGACACACACCCCAGAAGGGTAAGAGAAAATGCAAATGTGCCTCTTCCACCCAATGCCCCAGCAGCTCGGCAAAGACTCCACCACCACCAAAGAAGAGAAATGGCTGCCATGTCGGCCAAGATGAGGGATATTTCTAGCTAAAACTTGGCTATAAGGGAGCTCATGGCCCAAATGCAGGGCCAAGGAGGCTTCCCCATTCCTCCATATGCCCCTCAAGGGTACTAACAGCAAGAGGATGAAATTCAAAGTCATAGAGCTGCCTCGCCGGATTATAGCCGAGGTGGAAGCCTATTTGAAAGGGAAGTTGAAGTTGATGTTTCCTCCAACTACACCTTTGGCTAACCCACCGATGTCCCATTGTACCATGACAACTTCCCACCTCCGTATGAGCAGGAGTTAAGACATAGGAGGGAAGGTAGTGTATTTGACAGAATCAGCCCAGTT
>NW_019227420.1:266757-267422 GCF_002742605.1 Olea europaea var. sylvestris | reverse complement strand
TGAGTGTAGGCAAGGGCTTATCCAACACTCTAAAGGAAAAGATTAAAGATTTCCTAAGCAAGAACCTTGATGTCTTTGCTTGGAAGCATGAAGACATGGTAGGAATAGACCCCAAGGTCAGTTGCCACCACCTGAAGGTCGATTCTAAGGTTGCCCCACACAGACAAGAAAGGAGAGCCCTCAATCCTGAAAGTTACAAGGCTCTGGAGGAAGAGGTTCAGAAGCTCATCCAAAATGGCTTTATCAGGGAGGCTACCTATCCGAGGTGGGTCTCCAACCTGATTTTAGTAAAGAAACACAATAGCAAGTGGAGGGTGTGCATTGATTTCACCAATCTCAATAGAGCTTGCCCAAAAGACAGCTTTCTTCTCCCAAGGATTGACCAACTAGTAGACTCCATGACTGGGCATGAGTTGTTGAGCTTTATAGATGCATACTCTGGCTACAACCAAATACCCATGCTCCCGGTCGATGAGGAGCACACCTCTTTCATCACAGATTGAGGCCTCTATTGTTATAGGATGATGCCCTTCGGGTTGAAAAATGTCGACACGACTTATCAAAGGCTCGTCAACAAAATGTTTATGGACTTCATCGATAAGACGATGGAGGTATACTTGGATGACATGTTGGTAAAAAGTTTGGAGGCTGAGGATCACATAACG
>NW_019227420.1:243365-263949 GCF_002742605.1 Olea europaea var. sylvestris | reverse complement strand
CCATTGAGGTAGGACTTCCGTCTCCAAGACGTCTATATTTTAGTGAAATAACAAACGAGGAACTTCGGAGGTGCGAGCTCGACATCATCAAAGAGAGAAGAGATGACTCCCAGGTGAAGCTCGCCACATACTAAAGAAAAATGACAAAGTACTTCAACTCAAAGGTAAAGAGGAGGTCATTCCAAGTTAGCGATTTGGTCCTTAGGAGAGTCTACCTCTCCTCAAAGGAACCTAGTTCGGGTTCCCTAGGTCCGAACTGGGAAGAGTCATATAAAATCAGAGAAGAAATTCAGCCTGGGACTTACTAGATTGAAGAAATGGACGGCAAGGCCCAACCCTGTCCATGGAACATCGAGCACCTCAGAATATATTACCAATGAATGTACTACCTCGCTGGACGATCTTTCCCAGCTCTTGTAACATTTCTATGGTTTAATGAAATTCTATGATTAAATTAACGTGTTCCATTATTTCCTCACCTCGGAGGAGAGGCAAGCATCCCATCTTTGGGGCACCTCGCTTGAACTCCGAGTTGCACCATCCATGTTGGGAAGTGTCGTAACCTCGGAGGAGAGGCCAGCGTCCCATCTTTGGGCGACCTCGCTTGTACTCCAAGGTGCATGCACATGCCTTCCTTTGGCGAGGCTGAACACTAAGGGAAGAAGCCTCAACATGGTTGCACCATGCACCATGTTGGGAAGCGTCGTCACCTCGCAGGAGAGGCCAGCGTCCCATCTTTGGGCCACCTCGCTTGAACTCTGAGGTGCATGCACATGCCTCCCTTTGGCGAGGCTGAACGCCAAGGGGAGAAGCCTCAACATGGTTGCACCATCCACCACATTGGGAAGTGTCGTCACCTCGAAGGAGAGGCCAGCGTCCCATCTTTGGGCCACCTCGCTTGAACACTGAGGTGCATGCACATGCCTCCCTTTGGCGAGGCTGAACATCAAGGGAAGAAGCCTCAACATGGTTGCACCATCCATCATGTTGGGAAGCGTCGTCACCTTGAAGGAGAGGCTAGTGTCCCATCTTTAGGCCACCTTGCTTGAACTCCGAGATGCATGCACATGCCTCCCTTTGGCGAGGCTGAACGTCAAGGGGAGAAGCCTCAATATGGTTACACCATCTACCATGTTGGGGAACGTCGTCACCTCAGAGGAGAGGCTGGGGTTCCATCTCTGGGCCACCTCGTTTCAACTGCAACACGGTCCATTCTTAGTATCCCTTCAGGATACCCAGTTAAAGTTATTTGGTTCTTCAATCAACATTATGTTCAATTATTTAACGAGGCCAACATACTTGAGAGAAAGAAACAGCATTGAATAAAAAGGAGATATTATATTGATTTTCAATTGAGATTACAAAAGGAGGGCTTGAGGCCAATACATCATGCATAACTGAAAAGAAAACTATCCTAAGCCTGGGAAGATGGTGGAGGTGCCTTAGCAGCTGGAACTTCCGTAGCTTGAGCATCAGAATTTGCTTTTTCTGCCTCTGCTACTTCATCTCCCACCACTTCATCACTTGGGGTTTGAGGTACTTCATCCACAAACTCCGACCTGAGTTGCGATAGACCCTAATTGGGAGACAACTCCTCAGCCTGCTCCATCACTTCGACACAAGCAAAGTTCCTCCAGTAAGTGCTAAAGCTCTTGTACTCCTCGGTATTGTGGAAGTTGGCAATGTTGTCTCTCACTGCCTCATCGCTTGCACTTTGGGCATCCTCCTTAGCATGGGTTGCATCATCGACATACCACTTAATTTGGCCCTCAATGAACTCTTATGCATCCTGGGCCCCTACCAGCTCCCTGTTAGCCTTCTCTAAGGCTTCAGCTATCACCTTCTGGTGATCATTGGAAACCTCCACCTTCTTAGTCAAGGAGGCAACCTCACACTGGGACTCATGTACCTCCCTCTTCAATGCCTCTATCTAGGCCAAGGCAGATTCCAACTTGGCCAATTCTTCAAGTTTTTTGGCCCTAGATACCTTAGCCTCAGCCCTAGCCGCCTTCAGCTCCTCTGCAAGGGAGGCTGTCTTCCTCTCTGAGGTGGTGGTCCTCATCTGGAAGTTAGTGAGGGCCTCCCTACATTCCAGTGCAAGGCCAAAAGTCCTAACACTTTAGCTCACAAAAGCCCTTGTCAAGTCCGTGGCATCACAGGAAGAGGCGTGCAGCTACCACCGATCCGTCCAGAATTTATAAAAACTTTTAGCGGCACTTTAGATTTCAGGTGGCAGGGCCTCCACCAAAGCTGGGGCTAGAGGCTCCTCTCTATCGGTAAGGAAGCTTGGAGACTTGCCTTGTACTCGAACAAGTTTCTCTTTGGCAGCCTCCTCCTCAGCCACCTCAGCTTGCCTCCTTGCAGCCTCCTCCCTCGCCTCATCAGCCTCTGCACACCTGACCATTTCAATCTTAACTGCTTTCGAGGCGGCTTCTAATAGCTTCGACGGTCTGGCTTCTTTGCCTTGGGATACAGAACTGCCAAATCTGCCAAAGGAGCTGGAGATGTGCACTAGCTTCCTCTTCTTCAGCTCCTCAGGGACTTTCTCCTTCCCCCGAGGCTCTTTGGCCTTTTCTGGCCTCTGGGGGGTCTTCTCTTCGAAAGCCCGCGAGGTGCTGTCCTTCGAGAGACGTTCAACTCTACCTCGGACCTCCTTCGCACCACTTGACCCTGGCTTCAAGGGCCTCGCCTTCACAGTGGAAGTTGCCCCCAGTATGGACGCCATGTCAGGAGCTGGGTACTTCTTCCTCTTAAACTTATCTGCAAAACACAGCGCGTCAGTACCAAAATGAAAACACAAAAATATACAAGTGTAGGAGCTTCATACCCCTGGATGCCATCAGTTTGAAGTCGAGGAAATAGCGATTTCTGTCGATGAGGTGATCGAAGTGGCCAAGCTTCAGAAGTCTCTTGTATGTGTCCTCTATCACTTCAAACTCCTCCCTGCTCAGCTCGAACCTCGTACTGCTATCTGCAAACGAGGCGTCAACAGTTAGAGAAAAATTAAAGTTGAAAATGGAATGCAAACTACTTAGGCTGGGAGACTCATGAGCTTCATAGTACTGGGTCGGTACTATACAAGACAGGGCTTTATCTCCCTCCACCGCCTGCCACCTGCCCCTCACCCAGAACCACGACTCCTTCCTCCCCTTTCTGGAAGAAGGCAGCCCCACCACAAAAGGTGCATGGGCCCCCCAGGGGGTCAAGTAATACCATCCCTTCGACTCCTTACCTATTACCCTAGGCTGGAATAGGGTCATGAAGATGTGGAGAGGCATGTCCTCCCCAAACGACACTTCCTTCCACAAGAAGTACGAGCCGACCAACTGGCTCCACCCATTTGGCAGGACCTAGGTCGGCGACAACATGAAATTCCTTAGGACAGCCCTGAAGAAGGGGTGCAGAGGAAGATGCATACCTGCCTTAAACAAGTATTCGTTCACCACCATGCACCCAAGTCTCGGATAATAGGCTCGCTCATGGGCCTCGGGCACTAACATCTCCACATAATGAGGTACACAGTACCTCTCCCTTATCTCCCCTAACCTCTTCGATCTCATATTCAAAGGGACTCTAGATGCCCCCATTCTACATTGTAATCTACTTCCTCCTCGGTCATAGCAATCTGCTCAACCTCGGAGTCCTCCCTATAACTAGACCCCCGAGTAAACAACGCGATAGTGACCAACTCCCTACCCGAAGTCAACTCCATCTCAGAAAATAACTAAGAACACAGTAAAAGGAGGATTTTCTATGAAAAGTACCTACTAAAAAACTACACAAACAGTGTCGAAAAAGCAGTGAACAGACTTGCCTCAACATCAGAATGTTTAAGTTCTAAGAGAAGAAATCAGATTACAAGTGCTGGAAAATCCGGAAAAATGGAGTTCTCTCGCCTTTTATAAAGGGCCAGGACGAACCTCCACCGTCAAATCGAAGCTCATTCAATCTGAACCCTTCATTTAAATCAAATTCGAGGCATAGAATTCAAACGGTTTTTCAAACCTACGCCTCATATTTAAGTGTGTCTTCCACGCACCTTAGCCAACACATCTGCTTCTAGAAGCTCCAGCTGTTCTAATAATTACGATTTTAATTCAGCGGTAGCAGGTGCCTTGGAAGTTGTAATGGTTCAGCCACCTTTCCTCGAAAACATGCGCAAAACATCAAATCATTGGCACATCTGCCAAGGAACAATTATTATCAATGAACCTCGGCCTCATCTTCAACATCCAGCCATCAAGCCTCACAGGTTCGGTTTCCCAACCACCTCAACTTCATCTTCAACATCCAGCCATCAAGCCTCGCAGGTTCGGTTTCCCAACCACCTCTGCTTCATCTTCAATATTCAGCTATCGAGCCTCGCAGGTTCGATTTCCCAACCACCTCGACTTCATCTTCAACATTTCGCCATCTAGCCTCACAGGTTCAGTTTCCTAACCACTTCGGCTCATCTCCATCTACCAGGTCTCGCGAGCCTCACACATTTAGTTCGTGCCACCACCTCGGCTCCTTCATCATTCACCCGCAGCAACACATTTCAAACTCTAACCATGATATAAATATCTGCACTTGGACTTGGGGGACTATTATTTATGGTTCAAAAATTCTTTCAATTTTTACCCAACCCACTGGCTTTACTTCATTGAAGTCCATGCATTACATAAATGACTACTTGGACTTGGGGGACTATTGTTACGTGTTGTCATACTTGGCCAACCTACGTGGACCTATGGCCCACTCAATCTGAACCACGTGGCGCTCTTGCCGAGGTGGTTTGTATATCCGATGCCCTTATGCCGAGGCCTGTGAAGATAGCTGAAGCCCTAAAGTGGAAGTACTACATGAGTGGCAGAAGCCCGAACCCGAATCTGAAGCAGAAGTCCCCGAACCATGAAGGAACGTCTTCCATGATCACTTCTCCCAAGAGATCTTCAACGTAAAGATCTTGTTAGAATGATTGATGGAACATTTGTCATAAGTACACATGTCAAGTCTTGTCATTAGCATGGGGGTTCTGCATAAGCAATAAATACGCAGCAAGCTAGCAAGTTAAGGATGATGCATAGGATTGGATGTTTGAATTAAAGAGATGAGGCTACGTGCCACCTCATCTAAGGGCTGCCATTTCACATGTAACACTATAAATACTTCCCTTGTATAACATTAAAGGGGTAATGCAAGAATTAATACAGGAAACCACACTTTACTATCTCTCTTTCATATTATCTTACAACACTACACGAGTTCATACACATTTACATGCACATCCATGAGCACCGATTAGTAATTATTGTACAATCAGATTATCAACATCCCCCCAGATTTTGAAGGTTCTCATCCCAGGTCGTCGAGCTACTCTCACACCCCTAATTCGTTCATTCTAGACTATCCACATGTCTTAGCGTGTAGGACCTTCACTCACGTGTGTACGGGTGGGTCCGACATCTGTTGGCAACACTTTTTGGTGTCAACAATTCCCATTTTTTGAAAACAGACAATCCAAGCATTCCGTGCATGCAAGTGGCTATTCTTCCACAAAAACCTCATTCTGAATCGTAGTGAACTTTTTGAAATGTGGTTATGGGCCCAAAACGGACACTGTATGCGAAAGTTATGCCAATTTTTTTTGAAAACTGACAATCCAAGCCTTCCATGGATGCAAGTGCCCGTTCTTCCAGATGAACCTCGTTCCAAATCGTTGCATGCTTTTCAAAATGTGGTTATGGGCTCAAAATGACACCGTATGCGAAAGTTATACCAATATTTTTGAAAACTGACAATCTAAGCGCTCTGTGTATGCAAGTACCCGTTCTTCCACACGAACCTCATTCCGAATTGTCACGACCTTTTCGAAATGTGGATATCGGCCCAAAATGGACACCGTATATGAAAGTTATGCCAAATTTTTTTTGAAAACTGACATTCTAAGTGTTCTTGTATGCAAGTGCCTATTCTTCCACAGGAACCTCGTTTTGAATCGTCGCGAGCTTTCCAAAATGTGGATATGGACCCAAAACAAACATCGTACGCGAAAGTTATGCCAATTTTTCAAAAACTGACAATCCAAGCGTTCTGTGTATGCAAGTGCCTGTTCTTCCACATGAACCTCATTCTGAATCATCATGAGCTTTTCGAAATGTGGTTATGAGCCCAAAACGGATATCGTATGCGAAAGTTATGCCAATTTTTTTGAAAACTAACAAACTAAACGTTCTATGTATGCAAGTGCCCGTTCCTCCACACGAACCTCATTTCGAATTGTGGCGAGCTTTTCGAAATGTCATTATATGCCCGAAATGAACATCGTATGTGAATGTTATGCCAATTTTTTGAAAACTGACAATCTAAGTATTTCGTGTACGCAAGTGCCTGTTCTCCCACACGAAGCTCGTTCCAAATTGTCGCTAGCCTTTCGAAAAGTAGTTATGGCCCAAAATAGACGCCGTACATGAAAGTTACGTGATTTTTTTTGAAAAATTTGACAATCCAAGCGTTCCATGTACACAAGTGCCGATTCATCCACAAGAACCACCATTTGAATTGTCACGAGCTTTCTGAAATGTGGTTATAGGCCCAAAATTGATACCGTATGTGAAAGATAGGCCAATTTTTTTGAAAAGGGACAACCTAAGCGTTCCTTGTATGGAAGTGTCTATTCTCCAACACAAACCTCGTTCCAAATCATCGCGAGCTTTTTGAATTGTGCTTATGGGCCCAAAATGAACACCGTATGTGAAAGTTATGCCAATTTTTTCGAAAACTGACAATCCAAGTGTTTCGTGTATGCAGGTGCCTATTCTTCCACATGAACTTCATTTCGAATTGTCGCGTGCTTTCCTAAATGTGGTTATGGGCCCAAAACAGACACCGTACGTGAAAGTTGAGCCAATTTTTTCAAAAGTTGACAATCCAAGCGTTACATGTATGCAAGTGCCTATTCTTCCACATGAACCTCATATCAAATCATCGCGAGCTTTCTGTAATGTGGTTATGGGCACAAAATGGATACCGTATGTGAAAGTTATGCTAGTTTTTTTTTAAAATGACAATCCAAGCATTCTGTGTATGCAAGTGCCTGTTTTTCCACACGAGCCTCATTTCGAATCGTCGCGAGCTTTCCAAAATGTGGTTATGTCCAAAATGGACCTTGTATTTGAAAGTTATGGCAATTTTTTTGAAATTTGACAATCCGAGCATTCCGTGTATACAAATGCCCGTTCTTCCACATGAACCCCATTTCGATTCATTGCGAGCTTTCCCAAATGTGGTTATGTGGCCCAAAATGGACACCGTACGCAAACTTATTCCAATTTTTTTGAAAACTAACAATCCAAACATTTCGTGTACACAAGTGCTCGTTCTTCCACACAAACCTCATTCCAAATCGTTGTGAGCTTTTCGAAATGTGGTTATGGGCCCAAAATGGACACCGTATGTGACAGTTATGCCAATTTTTTTGAAAACTGACAATCCAAGCATTCCATGTACGCACGTGCCCATTTTCCCATAAGAACCTCATTCAAAATGGTGGCGAGCTTTCTTAAATGTGGTTGTGGGCCCAAAACAGACATCGTATGCTAAAGTTATGACAATTTTTTCAATAATTGACAATCCAAGCTTTCCGTGTATGCAAGTGCCTGTTCTCCCACACGAACCTCGTTCCAAATCATCTTGAGCTTTTCAAGACAAGGTTATGGGCCCAAAATCGAAACTGGATACGAAAGTTGTGCGAAGCTTTTCAAAAAAACTAACAATCTAAGTATTTCATGTATGCAAGTGCCCATTCTCCTATAAGAACCTCATTTCAAATCATTGCTAGCTTTCTGAAATTTAGTTATGTGCCCAAAACAAACACCGAATGTGATAGTTATGCCAATTTTTTGGAAAATTGACAATCCAAGCAGTCTGAGTGTGCAAGTGCTTCTTCTCCCACATTAACCTCAATCCAAATCATCGTGAGCTTTTCGAAATGTGGATATGAGCCTAAAACGGACACTGTATGCAAAAGTTATCCCAATTTTTTCAAAAACTGACAATCCAAGCGTTCCGTGTATGCAAGTGCATGTTCTTCCACACGAAGCTCATTCCAAATCGTCCTAAGCTTTCTGAAATGTGGTTATGGGTCCAAAATAGACACCTTATACGAACGCTATGCCAATTTTCTCAAAAA
Source organism: Olea europaea var. sylvestris (assembly GCF_002742605.1). Lineage (NCBI taxonomy): Eukaryota > Viridiplantae > Streptophyta > Magnoliopsida > Lamiales > Oleaceae > Olea > Olea europaea. Next base: position 255,776 of record NW_019227420.1, on the reverse strand, counting down.
ATTTGACAATCCAAGCGTTTCGTGTACGCAAGTGCCCGTTCTTCCACACGAATCTCATTTCGAATTGTCACGAGCTTTCTGAAATGCGGTTATGAGCCCAAAAAGGACACCGTATGCAAAAGTTATTCCAAAATTTTTGAAAAAAGACAATCTAAGCTTTCCGTGTACACAAGTGACTATTCTCCCACACGAACTTTGTTTCGAATCATCGCGAGCTTTCCGAAATGTGTTTATGAGCCCGAAATAGACACTGTATGCTAAAGTTAAGCCATTTTTTTTTAAAACTGACAATCCAAGTGCTACGTGTATATAAATGCATGTTCTCCCACATGAACCTCATTCCGACTCGTCGCGAGATTTTCGAAATGTGGTTATGGGCCCAAAACGGACACCGTATGTGAAACTTGTGCCAATTTTTTTGAAAATTGACAATCCAAGGGTTCCGTGTACACAAGTGCCTATTCTCCCACATGAACCTCCTTCTGACTCGTCACGAGCTTTTCAAAATGTGGTTATGGGCTCAAAACAAACACCGTATACGAAAGTTATACCAGTTTTTACTAAAACTAACAATCCAAGCATTTCGTGTATGCGAATACCTGTTCTCCCCCATGAACTTCATTCCAAATCATCTCGAGCTTTTCGAGATGTGGTTATGGACCTAAAACGGACATCATCTATTGAAGTTGTGCCAATTTTTTCCAAAAAACTGATAATCCAAGCGTTCCATGCATGCAAGTGCCCGTTCTTCCACACGAATCTCATTCCGAATCGTCACGGGCTTTACAAAATGTGGTTATGAGCCCAAAAGGACACTGTAAGCTAAAGTTAAGCTAATTTTTTTGAATACTGACAATCCAAGCATTTCGTATATGCAAGTACTCGTTCTACCACACGAACCTCATTTCGAATTGTCTCGCGCTATCCAAAATGTGGTTATAGGCTGAAAACAGACACCGTATGCAAAAGTTAAGCTAATTTTTTTGAAAATTGACAATCCAAGCATTACGTGTATGTAAGTGCATGTTTTTCCACATGAACCTCGTTCCGAGTCGTCACGATCTTTTCAAATTGTGGTTATGGGCCCAAAACGAACACCATATGTGAAAGTTATACCAATTTCTTTGAAAACTAACAATCCAAGCATTCTGTGTATGCAAGTGCCTATTCTTCCACACAAACTTCATTCCGAATCGTCGCGCGCTTTCCCATATGTGGTTATGGGCCTAAAACAGACACCGTATGTGAAAGTTAAGCCAATTTTTTCGAAAATTGACAATCCAAGTATTACATGTACGCAAGTGCCTCTTCTTCCACATGAACCTCGTTTCGAGTCGTCGCAAGCTTTTCAAAATGTGGTTATGGGCCCAAAACAAACACCGTATGTGAAAGTTATGCAAATTTTTTCGAAAACTGACAATCCAAGCGTTCCGTGTATGCAAGTGCCTATTCTTCCACATGAACCTCATTCTGAATCATCGCCCACTTTCCTAAATGTGGTTCTGGGCCAAAAACAGACACCGTATGTGAAAGTTAAGCCAATTTTTTTGAAAATTGACAATCCAACCATTACTTATATACAAGTATCTGTTCTTCCACACGAACCTCGTACCGAATTGTCACGAGCTTTTTGCAATGTGGTTATGAGCCCAAAACGGATACCGTATGTGAAAGTTATGCCAATTTTTTCGAAAATTGACAATCCAAGCATTCCGTGTATGCAACTGCCTGTTCTTCTACACGAGCCTCATTCCGAATCATCACGAGCTTTCCCAAATGTGGTTATGGGGCCCAAAATGGACCCCGTATGCGAACTTATGCCAAATTTTTTGAAAACTAACAATCAAAGCATTTTGTGTACACAAGTGCCCGTTTTTCCACTCGAACCTCATTCTGAATCGTCGCGAGCTTTTTGAAAAGTGGTTTGGAACCAAAATGAACACCGTGTGTGAAAGTAATGCTAATTTTTTCAAAAATTGGCAATCCAAGCATTTCGTGTACACTAGTGCCCGTTCTTCCACATGAACTTCATTTCTAATTGTCGCAACCTTTCTGAAATGTGGTTATGGGCTCAAAACGAACACCGTATGTGAAAGTTATGCCAAGTTTTTTGAAAACTGACAATCCAAGCATTAGGTGTATGCAAGTGCCGATTCTCCCATGCGAACCTCATTCTGAATCGTCACGAGCTTTCTAAAATGTGGTTATGGGCCCAAAATAGACACCGTATATGAAGGTTTTGCCAATTTTCTTGAAAAAATTGACAATCCAAGCATTCCGTGTACGTAAGTAACCGTCCTTCCACACGAACCTCATTTTAAATTGTCACGAGCTTTCTAAAATGTAGTTATGGACCCAAAATGGACACCGTAAGTAAAAGTTTTGCAAATTTTTTTGAGAACTAATAATTCTAGCATTTCGTGTGTGCAAGTGCTCATTTTCAACACGAACTTCACTCCAAATTGTCGCGAGCTTTCCAAAATGTGGTTATAGGCCCAAATCGGACACCGTATGCGAATGTTGCTCCAATTTTTTCGAAAACTGACAAACCAAGAGTTTTGTGTTCACAAGTGCCCGTTCTTCCACATGAACCTAGTTTCGAATCATGGTGAGCTTTCTAAAATGTGGTTATGGGCCCAAAACAGATATCGTATGTGAAAGTTATGCTAATTTTTTTGAAAACTGACAATCCAAGCATTTCGTATATGCAAGTGCCACTCTTCCCATGAACCTCATTCCGAATCGTCGCTAGCTTTCCGAAATGTGGCTATGGGTCCAAAACGGGCACCGTATGCGAAAGTTATCCCCATTTTTTCAAAAACTGACAATCTAAGAATTTCGTGTACGCAAGTGCCTATTCTCCCACATGAACCTCGTTCCAAATCATCGCTAGCTTTTCGAAATATGGTTATGGGCCCAAAACGGATACTGTATGCCAAAGTTATGCCAATTTTTTTGAAAACTAACAATCCAAGCTTTTGTGTATGCAAGTGCACGTTGCTTCACACGAACCTTGTTCCGAATTGTCACGACCTTTTCGAAATGTGGTTATGGACCCAAAACAAACACTGTATGTGAATGTTATTGCAAGTTTTTCCAAAACTGACAATCCAAGCATTCCCTGTACGCAAATGCCTGTTCTCCTACATGAAGCTCATTCCAAATCGTCCCCAACTTTTCAAAATGTGGTTATGGGCTCAAAACAGACACCGTATGTGAAAGTTAAGCCAATTTTTTCAAAAATTGACAATCCAAGCATTACATGTACGCTAGTGCCTGTTCTTTCACAAGAACCTCGTATTGAATCATCGCGAGCTTTCTGTAATGTGGTTATGGGCACAAAATGGATACCGTATGTGAAAGTTATGCCGGTTTTTTCAAAAATTGACAATCCAAGCATTCCATGAATGCAAGTGCCTATTCTTCCACATGAGCCTCATTCCAAATCATCGTGAGCTTTCCAAAATGTGGTTACGGCCCAAAACAGACCTCGTATTTGAAAGTTATACCATTTTTTTTGAAATCTGACAATCCAAGCGTTCTGTGTACGTGAGTGCCTGTTCTTCTACACGAACCCCGTTTCGAATCGTCGCGAGCTTTCCCAAATGTGGTTATGGGGTCCAAAATGGACACCGTATGCAAACTTCTGCCAAATTTTTTGAAAACTAATAATCCAAACATTTCGTGTACACAAGCGCCCATTCTTCCACACGAATCTCATTCTGAATCGTTGTGAGCTTTCTGAAATGTGGCTATGGGTCCAAAATGGACACCGTATGTGACAATTATGCAAATTTTTTCGAAAACTGACAATCCAAGCATTCCGTGTACGCATGTGCCCGTTCTTTCACAAGAACCTCATTACGAATGGTCATAAGCTTTTCAAAATGTGGTTATGGGCGTAAAATAGACATCGTATCCTAAGGTTATGCCAATTTTTTCGATAACTAACAATCCAAGCTTTTCGTGTATGCAAGTGTCTATTTTCCCACATGAACCTCGTTCCAAATCGTCTTGACCTTTTCGAGACGTGGTTATGGGCCCAAAATCGAAACTATATACGAAAGTTGTGCCAATTTTTTTGAAAAAGCTGATAATCAAAGCGTTTTTAATGTATGCAAGTGCCCGTTCTTCCTCACGAACCTCAATCTAAATCGTCACGGGCTTTACAAAATGTGGTTATGGGTCAAAAACGGACACTGTATGCGAAAGTTATGCCAATTTTTTTTAAAACTGACAATCCAAGCATTTCGTGTATACAAGTGCCCATTCTTCCACATGAACTTTGTTTCGAATAGTCACGCACTTTCCAAAATGTGGTTATGGGCCCAAAACAGACACCATATACGAAAGCTAAGCCAATTTTTTCGAAAACTGACAATCCAAGCATTACGTGTACACAAGTGCCTGTTCTCCCACACAAACCTTGTTTCGACTCATCGTGAGCTTTTCAAAATGTGGTTATGGGCCCAAAATAGACACCATTTGTGAAAGTTATGCCAATTTTTTTTGAAAACTGACAATCCAAGCGTTCCGTGTATGCAAGTGCCTATTCTTCCACATGAACCTCATTTTGAATCATCACACGTTTTCCCAAATGTGGTTATGGGCCCAAAATAGACACCGTATGTGAAAGTTAAGCCAATTTTTTCGAAAATTGACAATCCAAGCATTATATGTATGCAAGTGCGTGTTCTTCCACACGAACCTCGTATCGAATCATCACGAGTTTTCTCTAATGTGGTTATGGGCACAAAACGGATACCGTATGTGAAAGTTATGCCAGTTTTTTCAAAATTTGACAATCCAAGCATTTCGTGTATGCAAGTGCCTGTTCTTCCACACGAGTCTTATTTTGAATCATCGTGAGCTTTCCAGAATGTGGTTATGGGCCCAAAACAGACACCGTATTTGAAAGTTATGCCAATTCTTTTGAAATCTTACAAAATAATTTTAAACACCTTAGTGGCACTAAGACATGAATATTGGATGGCTAAAGTATAATTCAGATTTTTAGTCTCATTTGAGACCCATTTACGACAAAGAAAACATTCGATATGGAAAATGATATCTAAAGAAAAGTTATAACTCTTTGAGTTCGCTTTCCAATTCACTTTGAATTACCTTAATTGGATATCGGGAGAAGAAGTTATGATAGAAATACTAAAGGCTGTACAGTATCAACCGAAGTACGGGGAATATGAAAAGTCAAATTCCTACACGATTTTCTAGCACCTTCTTAAACCTATAACTCCCATATAAATGGCACCCGTATTAATGAGTATTAGGCCCTTCACTTGCCCTTTAGTTGTGAGATTTCCACCTATAAATAGGCCCCAATGCATACACATTTTTCACACCAAGACAAAAGCTTCTAAGCATAAAAGAGAGAGTTTTCAAGTCTAGAAAAAAGAGAAAGGAGAGGGAGGAAAATTAATTTTTCCTAGAAGTTTTGGTGCTATCAAGAAGTGCTTTCCAAGCATCGATTCTCAACGGAGTGTTTTTTTGAAACATCAAAGGAGTGCATTTTCCAACAAGGTTCAAAGCATCAATCAAGGTAGGTAGAGGTGCAAAGTGTTAATTCGTGTTAAGTTATAAGTTTCTAGCAAATGAAGATTTATGTTAATGTTTGTATGTCTAATGGTACCTCCACTACGGGATACACCTCCATGTCTAATGGTACCTTCGGGTACGGCATGTACTCCCAATTGAGGTGTCGTGTTAAGTCATGACTCTACGTGTTTAGGATTCTACCGAAAATCCTACTATGAAAAGGTTTCTAAAGTTGCAGCTTTGAAATATATAGCTTGATCACAAATGCACCAATGATATCTATTGAGTTTTTTTAACTCACAGGTTTAACCCCTTCTCTACAGATTGATATGATTCTACCTTGGGCCTGGATGATGGAAAAGATGGAAAGTGGTGCAATGAGCCCTAGGAAAACCTGATGAACAAGTTATTTAGATTTATTTTTGTGAACGTTTTCAATGTTATTTCTTTAAAGTATTTGAATAACGCTGAACGCGAGAACAAGTTGTGTTTTCTTCAAATAAATTACGTTCCATTTTTTTTAATCAGTGTTTTATTTAAAGTATTCGAAAGGTTGTTGTTAAAATTATCATTGTAAAAATTAAGCTTCTGCTAAAACATATTCTCCTATGATTAAACCACCGGTTAGTTAAGTAAAGTAAGTAGTGTTCCGGTCCACAAGGGGCCGGGGCTTTACAGTGTGGTATCAAAGCACGGTTTAGCTAGTTCTGTAGACCAAGTATTTTTTTTTAAAATGGTTTAGCCGGTTCTTTAGACCAAGTATGTTTTTTAAAAAAAAAAAAAAAAAAAAGTCTGAGATACTTCATGGCATCTTGCATCCATCCATCATTCTCATCCTATGGCCCAGGTATGTTCAAAGTTAATGTTTTCATAAAAAGACCATATTATGATGCTTTGCGATGCTATGGTACAACTTATGCTTATTTTCAAAGATATACTATGCCAGTTAGAAATGATTTGAAAGATGTGTTTTTTTTTTCAAAAGATATGCATTGGGCTAGAATTTATAGGTAGAATGTTATGTAACAGTAGCTATTTTTCCAAGAGTAAAAAAAAGTGTATGATATGTGAAAATGCAATAGATATGGCTCATAGAATGGCTAGGGCATATAGAGTAGCATTGAACCATAGAATCGCCATTCAGTCCTATGAGAATTACGTGACTAATCTGTTCTGTCCACTTGATGAACATATACATGATGTCTATGAGAGATGCATGACAACGATGAACGCTGGAATGGAGATAATGCATATTAAGGCTATAAATAACCTCATACACTCCCTTCCACCTCAATGGGGAGATATGGGAGTCACGGTTAGGGATCTAATGCTAGAGGAGCACCCAAATATATTTGAGTTTGAAGTGTATTGCCAATCACTCCTAGACCTATGGAGGGAAAACTTAGAACCTCAACCGGAGATAGTAATTGAACTTGATGAAGAAGAAGAGCCTGAAGAAGGGAATGATCCTGAGCCTGAGCCACAGGTTGAGATGGACATAGAATCCAAACCTGTGGCAGAAGACTCCTCTGGAGATGAGGCTCCACCAAAAAAGATCTGTAGAACTTATAGGGATTAAATTTAAATCCTTGTAACAACTCCCTTTATGTCAAGAAATAAAACTTTATCTTCTTTGTTAGAATTCGAAGTATGAAACTAATAAGAACCATACATTTTGTCTAAAGGAAAATGGCCCGCGCAAACCAAACCAACTTGATAAGAGATCTCCTCCAAGCGGTCCAAGACCTTGGCAAGCAAAACCCGAACCAAGCGCAACCCCTACCACTGGCTCCTAATGCTCTTCCAACCCATGCTTCAGTGGTCAAGCAATTTAGAAGACACAAGCCCCCTACCTTCAATGGAGCAGTTGATCCATTTGCAGCCGAGGAGTGGCTTCGTAAGTTGGAGAGAATATTTTGATTAATAGGGTGCACGGACGCCCAAAAGGTCCAGTGTGCTGAGTTTATGTTCTCCAGTGATGCAAGCCACTGGTGGGACTCGATGTCAAGGACGAGGACCCTAGAGTAACAAGCGGAATTAACTTGGGCTTGGTTTAAAGAGGAAGTAATGGACAAGTACTTCCCACAGTCTTTGAGGGATCACAACGAAGGTGAATTTCTCTAACTCAAGCAAAGGACTATGTCCTTGACTGAGTATGAAAGGAAGTTTGACCAACTTTCAACGTATGCTCCACATCTGGTGGGTACAGAGGATAAGAAAGTCAGGAGGTTTGAACAAGGGTTGAACCTAGATATAAGCATGATACTTATGTCCCATCATTTCACCTCATACCGTAAAATGCTAGAAAGAGCTCATGCTATCTGGTACCAGAAGGCTAGCGCCGAGCAATATAGTCAACTGTTCAATCAACTGGACAATGGCAGTATGGGTAAAAGGAAATGGAATGGCCTGGACAAGGGAAAGGGCAAGTGGAAAAACAAGAAAGCTAATGGCGGAGCCAATGCCAACAAGAGCATTGTGCCGATTATAGAGCCATGTCCTAAGTGTAGAAAGACACATCATGGCGTGTGTTTGCAAGGGAAGAATGTCTGTTTCAGATGTGATAAGCCAGGGCATATTTTTAAGGATTACCCCACATTTACCCCAAAGAAGGATGATAACAATGACCAGAACCAGAAAGGGAAAGCACGAGTTTTGCAATGACACAGAAAGATGCAGAGGAAAACTCGAACGTCATAGCAGGTACTTTATTGATAGCCAATACACCTGTTTATGTATTTTTTAATTCAGGAGCCACACACTCCTTTGTATTGACAACTTTATGGCTAAATCTAGTATTACCTGTGATAAGTCGGAAGGTACATTAGAGGTTAGCATTCCTTCAGGCAACCCTTTGAGTACTGATAGAATAGCCAAATTAGTAAGTATTGAAGTTGAGGAAAAACCAATGGAAGCGAACCTATACATGATAGAAATGAAGGATTTTGATGTAATACTAGGCATGGATTGGTTGGGTTGTAATCACACCACCATCCGATGTAAGGAAAAGGGGGTATCATTTCAGAAATCAGGAGAGGAACCATTTTCGTTCCTTGGAATGAAGACGAAACCCCTTATTCGACTAGTATCGGCTGTTCAAGCTGAGAAGATGTTGAGAAAAGAAACATGTCAAGGATATTTAGTAAGCATCTCAGGAGGGAAACAGGAGATGATAAAGGTAGAAGACGTACCAATAGTATGAGAATTTGTAGATATGTTTCTAGAAGATCTATCTAGTATTCCACCAGATAGGCAAGTGGAATTCACCATAGATCTAATTCTTGGAGAGGCACCAGTGTCAAAAGCCCCATACCAAATGGCCCCGTAGGAGCTACAAGAGTTAAAGAAGTAGTTGCAAAAACTCCTAGATATGGGCTATATACGGCCAAGTGTATCTCCATGGGGTGCGCTAGTGTTGTTTGTGAAGAAAAAGGATGGAAACATGAGGATGTGCATCGATTATAGGGAGTTAAATCGATTAACTATCAAGAATAAGTACCCATGCCCAAGAATCGAGACCTCCGAGATACATTTTGGTGGAGAAATATGAAAAGAAGTATAGGGTTGTACATGGAAAAGTTCATGGTATGTCAACAGGTTAAGGCAGAACACCAAAGACCAACTAGATTGTTAAATCCACTGGACATACCCGAATGGAAATGGGAAAATATCACAATGGACTTTGTGGTTGGATTCCCAAAGTCAACAAGAGGAAACAACGCTATATGGGAAATAGTGGATTGATTAACAAAGTCAGCTCATTTTCTTCCAGTGAAAATGACTTTGAGTTTAGACCAATTGGTACAGTTGTACATTAAGGAGGTTGTGAGATTACACGGCGTACCTGTGTCAATTGTGTCTGACAAAGACCCAAGCTTCATGTCCAAATTTTGGAAAAGTCTACAAGGAGCTATGGGAACGAAGCTGAACTTTAGTACATCATACCACCCTCAGTCCGATGGTCAATCTAAAAGGACCATCCAAACTTTGAAAGACATGCTAAGAGCATGTGTTTTGGATCTAGGGGGTAGTTAGGAGTCATACATACCCCTAATAGAATTCACATATAATAACAGCTTCCAAGCAACTATCGGGATGGCATCGTATGAAGCTCTCTATGGTAGAAGATGTAGGTCCCTTGTTCATTGGGATGAAGTCGAGGAGAAGAGAGTTTTGGGACCAGAAATAATTGAAAGGACAGTTGAGGCAATCGATAAGATCCGTCTAAAGATAAAGGTAGCACAGGATCGATAGAAGAGCTATGCGGATACAAGGAGGAAGGATTTAGAATTTAAAGTTGGAGAAAAAGTGTTTCTGAAAGTGGCACCGATGAAAGGTGTACTTAGGTTTGGCAAGAAAGGAAAGCTACGACCCTGCTATATCGGACCATTCAAGATACTTGATAGGGTCAGAAATGTAGCCTATTGGTTAGCTCTCCCACCTGGGTTATCGGCAATGCACAACGTGTTCCATGTATCAATGATCAAGAAATACATGCATGATCCTAATCATGTAGTGAACTATCAGTCCGTGGAAGTACAAAAGGACTTATCCTATGAAGAGGTACCAGTTAGGATATTGGATCGAAAGGTGCATAAACTAAGGAACAAAGAAATTCAATTGGTCAAAATACAATGGAATAATCATGAAATAGAAGAGGCCACTTGGAAAGGGGAAGAAGAAGCCAAAAACAAGTATCCAACACTATTCGCCCAATCTACAGGTAAATTTCGAGGATGAAATTTTAATTAAGGTATGGGGGATGTAGAACCCCAAATAATTTTAAACACCTTAGTGGTACTAAGACATGAATATTGGATGGCTAAAGTATACTTCAGATTTTTAGTCTCATTTGAGACCCATTTATGACATAAAAAACATTCGATTTGGAAAATAATATCAAAATAAAAGTTGTAGCTCTTTAGTTAGATTTCCAACGCACTTTGAATTACCTCAATCGGATATCGGGACAAGAAGTTATGATAGAAATACTAAAGGTTGTGCAGTATCAACCGAAGTACGCGGAATATGAAAAGTCAAATTCCTACACGATTTTCTAGCACCTTCTTAAACCTATAACTCCCACATAAATGGCACCTATATTAATGAGTATTAGGCCCTTCACTTGCCCTTAAGTTGTGAGATTTTCACCTACAAATAGGCCCCAATGCATACACATTTCTCACACCAAGACAAAAGCTTCTAAGCATAAAAGAGAGTTTTCAAGTCTAAAAAAAAGAGAAAGGAGAGAGAGGAAAATTAATTTTTCCTAGAAGTTTTGGTGCTATCAAGAACAGTTTTCCAAGCATCAATTCTCAACGGAGTGTTTTTTTGAAACATCAAAGGAGTGCACTTTTCAACAAGGTTCAAAGCATCAATCAAGGTAGGTAGAGGTGCAAAGAGTTAATTCGTGTTAAGTTATAAGTTTTTAGCAAATGAAGATTTATGTTAATGTTTGTATGTCTAATGGTACCTCCAGTACAGCATACACCTCCATGTCTAATGGTACCTTCGAGTACGGCATGTACTCCTGATTGAGGCATCGTGTTAAGTCATGACTCTAGGTGTTTGGGATTCTACCGAAAATCCTACTATGAAAAGGTTTCTAAAGTTACAGCTTTAAAATGTATAGCTTGATCACGAATGCACCAATGATATCTATTGAGTTTTTTTAACTCACGGGTTTAACCCCTTCTCTACAGATTGATATGATTCTACCTTGGGCCTGGACGATGGAAAAGATGGAGAGTGGTGCAACGAGCCCATGGAAAACTCGGTGAACAAGTTATTTAGATTTATTTTTGTGAACGTTTTCAATATTATTTCTTTAAAGTATTTGAATAACGCTGAACACGAGAACAAGTTGTGTTTTCTTCAAATAAATTACGTTTCATTTTTTTATTCAGTGTTTTATTTAAAGTATTCGAAAGGTTGTTGTTAAAATTATCATTGTAAAAGTTAAGTTTCCGCTAAAACATACTCCTATGATTAAACCTCCGGCTAGTTAAGTAAAGTAAGTAGCGTTCTGGTCCACAAGGGGTCGGGGCGTTACAGTAAGTGCCCGTTCTTCCACATGAACCCCATTTTGAATCGTCGCAACCTTTCCCAAATGTGGTTATAGGGCCCAAAATGGACACTGTATGCGAACTTATGCCAATTTTTTTGAAAACTAACAATCCAAGTGTTTCGTGCACACAAGTGCCCGTTCTTCCACACGAACCTTATTCTGGATCATCGTGAGTTTTTGAAATGTGGTTATGGACCCAAAACGAGCATCGTATGTGAAAGTTATGCCAATTTTTTCAAAAACTGGCAATCCAAGCGTTCCGTGTACGCTAGTGCCCATTCTTCCACATGAACTTCATTTCGAATTGTTGTGAGCTTTCTGACATGTGGTTATGGGCTAAAAACGAACACCGTATGTGAAAGTTATGCCAATTTTTTTGAAAACTAACAATCCAAGCATTTGGTGTATGCAAGTGTCGATTTTCCCACGCGAACCTCATTCCAAATCATCAGGAGCTTTTTGAAATGTGGTTATAGGCCCAAAATAGACACCGTATACAAAGGTTGTGCCAATTTTCTCGAAAAAATTAACAATCCAAGCGTTTCGTGTATGCAAGTGCCCGTCTTTCCACACAAACCTCATTTCGAATTGTCACGAGCTTTCTAAAATGTGATTACGGGCCCAAAATGGACACCGTAAGTAAAATTTATGCTAATTTTTTTGAGAACTGACAATCCAAGCATTTCGTGTACGCAAGTGCCCATTTTTCCACATGAACTTCATTCCAAATTGTCGCGAGATTTTCGAAATGTGGTTATAGGCCCAAAATGGACACCATATGTGAAAGTTAT
>NW_019227420.1:222187-238383 GCF_002742605.1 Olea europaea var. sylvestris | reverse complement strand
GACCAATTCTACTACCGAACGTTAGAGATTAACCACTGACACTCAAATAGTTATTCATGTGGAATCTCTCGACGAGTCTCTTATGTTTTGTTCTATAACAAAACATCCACGTGTTCATTTAAGTATCACCAAACTTTAGCTTGTGAGATCAGCTATTTACTTCACAAGTAAGAAATGCCACACGTGATGGTCTATCCGTAATAACGATATCCGTATCTCGTTATTACTTACGACCACGGATGATTTAAGATTCAATCATATATAATTTGTATCTTACAATCACAACTCCTTGTGATTAACAAATTATGAAGATTTGAATCTACGGACTCTATTATTTATTTAATTGTCTATGAATTAAATAATAGATCTATCATTAAATTACATATCAAAAGTATTTATGTCCAAGGTTGATTGGATCTAGGGCATAACACTTACACGTATGTGAAATTTATGCCAATTTCTTCAAAAACTGACAATCCAGCCATTCAGTTTATGCAAGTGCTTGTTCTCCCACACGAGCCTCGTTCCGAATCACTACGGACTCTATTATTTATTTAATTGTCTATGAATTAAATAATAGATCTATCATTAAATTACATATCAAAAGTATTTATGTCCAAGGTTGATTGGATCTAGGGCATAACACTTACACGTATGTGAAATTTATGCCAATTTCTTCAAAAACTGACAATCCAGCCATTCAGTTTATGCAAGTGCTTGTTCTCCCACACGAGCCTCGTTTCGAATCATCGTGAGCTTTCTGAAATGTGGTTATTGGCCCAAAATGAACATCGTAGGTCAAAGTTATGCTAATTTTTTTAAAAATCGACAATCTAAGCCTTCCCGTTCCGAATCATCGCGAGCTTTTTGAAATGTGGCTAAGGGCTCAAAATGAACACCGTATGTGAAAGCTATGCCAATTTTTCGAAAACTGACATTCCAAGCATTCAGTTTATGCAAGTCCCTGTCCTCCCACACGAACCTCATTTTGAATCATCGCGAGCTTTCTAAAATGTGGTTATGGGCTCAAAATAGACACCGTAAGAGAAAGTTATGCCAATTTTTTTGAAAACTGAAAATCTAACCGAGCTTTCCGAAATGTGGTTATTGGCCCAAAATGGACACCGTATGAGAAAGTTATGCGAATTTTTTTGAAAATTGACAATCTAAGCATCTTATGTACGCAAGTGCCCATTCTTTCGTACGAATCTCATTTCGAATCGTCACGAGCAATTCGAAATGTGGATATCGACCCAAAACGAACACCGATGCGAAAGTTTTGCCATTTTTTTTGAAATCTGACAGTCCAAGCATTTTGTGTAGGCAAAGGTCCATTCTTCCCCACGACCCCATTCTAAATCATCGTGAGCTTTCCGAATTGAAGTTATGCGCCCAAAACGAACATCGTATGCGAAAGCTATGCCAATTTTATCGAAAAATGAAAATCCAAGTGTTCCGTGTACGCAAGTGCCTGTTCTCCCATACGTACCTCGTTCCAAATCGTTGTGAACTTTTCCAAATGAGATTATGGGCCCAAAATGGACACCGTATGTGAAAGTTATGCCAATTTTTTTGAAATCTGACAGTTCAAGCATTTCGTGTAGGCAAGGGGCCATTCTTCCACATGTACCTCGTTCTGAATTGTCGCGAGCTTTTTGAAATGTGGTTCTGCGCCCAAAATAGACATCGTATACGAAAGTTAGCCCAATTTTTTTTGAAAACTGAAAATCCAAGCGTTCTGTGCATGAAAGTGCCTGTTCTCCCACACGAACCTCGTTCTAAATCGTCATAAGCTTTTCCAAATGTGCTTATGGGCCTAAAATGGACATCATTTATGAAAGTTATGTCAATTTTTTCAAAATCTAACAATCCAAGCATTTTATGTATGCAAGTGCTCGTTCTTCCACAAGAACCACATTCTGAATCATCACGAGCTTTCCGAAATGTGGTTATGCACCAAAAACGGACATTGTATGCAAAAGTTATGCCAATTTTTTTGAAAACTAAAAATCCAAGTGTTCTGTGTACGCAAGTGCCTGTTCTCCCACACGAACCTCGTTCCGAATCATTGTGAGCTTTTCCAAACATGATTATGGGCCCAAAATGGACACCGTTTACAAAAGTTATACCAATTTTTTTGAAATCTGACAATCAAAGCATTCCATGTACGCAAGTGCTCATTCTTCCACAAGAACCTCATTCCGAATTGTCGTGAGCTATCCAAAATGTGGTTATAGGCTCAGAATGAACACCGTATGTGAAAGTTATGCCAATTTTTTCAAAAAATGACAATCCAAGCATTCAGTTTACGCAAGTGCCTGTTCTCCCACATGAACTTCGTTCCGAATTGTCGCGAGCTTTTCGAAATGTGGTTATTGGCCCAAAATGGACACTGTATACGAAAGTTATGCTAATTTTTTTGAAAACAGACAATCCAAGCCTTATGTGGATGCAAGTACCCATTCTTCCAGACGAACCTCATTTCGAATCATCATGAGCTGTTCGAAATGTGGTTATGGGCTCAAAATGAACACCGTATGCGAAACTGACATTCCAAGCATTCAATTTACACAAGTCCCCGTTCTTCCACATGAACCTCATTTTGAATCATCGTGAGCTTTCTGAAATGTGGTTATGGGACCAAAACAGACACCTTAACAGAAAGTTATGCCAATTTTTTGAAAACTGAAAATCCAATGGAGCTTTCTGATATGTGATTATTGGCCCAAAATGGACACTGTATGCGAAAGTTATGCGAATTTTTTCGAAATCTGACAATCCAAGCATTTTGTGTACGCAAGTGCCCGTTCTTCCACACGAATCTCATTACGTATCGTCGGAGCTATTCGAAATGTGGATATCGGCCCAAAACGAACACCGTATATGAAAGTTATGCCATTTTTTTCGAAATTTGACAGTCCAAGCATTTCATGTAGGCAAGGGCCCATTCTTCCGCACAAACCCCATTCTGAATCGTTGCGAGCTTTTCGAAATGTGGTTATGCGTCCAAAATGGACATCGTATGCGAAAGTTATACCAATTTTATCAAAAAATGAAAATTCAGGCGTTCCGTGTACGCAAGTGCCCGTTCTCCCACACGTAGCTCTTTCAAAATCATCCCGAGCTTTTCCAAATGCAATTATGGGCCCAAAACGGACATCGTATGTGAAAGTTATGCCAATTTTTTCGAAATCTGACAGTCCAAGCATTTCGTGTAGGGAAGGGCCCGTTCTTCCACATGAACCTCGTTCCGAATCGTCGTGAGCTTTCGAAATGTGGTTATGTACCCAAAACGGACATCGTATACGAAAGTTATGCCAATTTTTTTGAAAATTGAAAATCCAAGCATCCCGTGTATGCAAGTACCTGTTCTCCCACACGAACCTCATTTCGAATCGTCATAAGCTTTTCCAAACGCGGTTTTGGGCCCAAAATGGACACTGTTTACGAAAGTTATGCCAATTTTTTCAAAATCTGACAATCTAAGCTTTCCGTGTAAGCAAGTGCTCGTTCTTCCACAAGAACCTCATTCAGAATTGTCGCGAACTATTCGAAATGTGGTTATGGGCTCAAAATGAACACCATATGTGAAAGTTATGCCAATTTTTTCAAAAACTCACAATCCAATCATTCAGTTTACGGAAGTGTCTGTTCTCCCACATGAACCTCATTTTGAATCGTCGCAAACTTTCCGAAATGTGGTTATTGGCCTAAAACGAACACTGTATGCGAAAGTTATGCTAATTTTTTTGAAAACCGACAATCCAAGCCTTCCATGGATGCATGTACCCATTCTTCCAGACGAACCTTGATCCGAATCGTCGTAAGCTTTTCGAAATGTGGGTATGGGCTCATAATGAACACCGCATGTGAAAGTTATGCCAATTTTTTGAAAACTGACATTCCAAGCATTCAATTTACGCAAGTCCCTATTCTCCCACACGAACTTCGTTTTGAATCGTCGCGAGCTTTCCGAAATGTGGTTGTGGGCCCAAAATAGACACCGTAAGAAAAACTTATGCCAATGTTTTTTGAAAACTGAAAATCCAAGTGCTCCGTGTACGCAAGTGCCTGTTCTTCCACACGAACCTCATTTCAAATCGTCGTAAGCTTTTCTAAACGCGGTTTTGGGCCCAAAATGGACACTGTTTGTGAAAGTTATACCAATTTTTTCAAAATCTGACAATCTAAGCTTTCTGTGAAGCAAGTGCTCGTTCTTCCATGAGAACTTCATTCCGAATTGTCGCGAGCTATCCGAAATGTTGTTATGGGATCAAAATGAACACCATATGTGAAAGTTATGCCAATTTTTTTTTGAAAACTGACAATTCAAGCATTCAGTTTACGGAAGTGTCTATTCTCCCACATGAACCTCATTTCGAATCGTCGCGAGCTTTTCAAAATGTGGTTATTGGCCCAAAATGGACACCATATGCAAAAGTTATGCTAATTTTTTTGAAAATCGACCATCCAAGCCTTCCGTGGATGCAAGTACCCATTCTTCCAAACGAACCATGTTCCAAATCATTGTGAGCTTTTCGAAATGTGGGTATGGGCTCATAATGAACACCATATGTGAAAGTTATGCCAATTTTTTGAAAATTGACAATCCAAGCATTCAGTTTATGGAAGTGTTTGTTCTCCCACATGAATCTCATTTTGAATCGTTGCGAGCTTTCCGAAATGTGGTTATTGGCCCAAAACGGACACCGTATGCAAAAGTTATGCTAATTTTTTTGAAAATCGACAATCCAAGCCTTCCGTGGATGCAAGTACCCGTTCTTCGAGACGAACCTCATTTTGAATCATCACAAGCTTTTTGAAATGTGGGTAT
The DNA here is from genome assembly GCF_002742605.1 of Olea europaea var. sylvestris. Classification (NCBI taxonomy): domain Eukaryota; kingdom Viridiplantae; phylum Streptophyta; class Magnoliopsida; order Lamiales; family Oleaceae; genus Olea; species Olea europaea. Next base: position 233,549 of record NW_019227420.1, on the reverse strand, counting down.
GGACTCATAATGAACACCGTATGTGAAAGTTATGCCAATTTTTCAAAAACTGACATTCCAAGCATTCAGTTTACGCAAGTCCCTATTCTCCCACACGAACTTCGTTTTCAATCATCGCGAGCTTTCCGAAATGTGGTTATGGGCCCAAAACAGACACCGTAAGAGAAAGTTATGCCAAATTTTTTGGAAACTGAAAATCTAACTGAGCTTTCTGAAATGTGGTTATTGGCCCAAAATGGATATCGTATGCGATAGTTATGCCGTTTTCGAAAATTGACAATCCAAGCATTCTGTGCATGCAAGAGCCCATTTTTCCACATGAACCTCATTCTGAATCGTTGCGAGCTTTTCGAAATGTGGTTATGGGCCCAAGACGGACACCGTAAGAGAAAGGCCAATTTTTTTGAAAACTAAAAATTCGAGCGTTTCGTGTGTGCAAGTGCCTATTCTCCCATACGAATCTCATTTCGAATCGTCGTGAGCTTTTCGAAATGTGGTTATGGGCCCAAAATGGATATGCTAATTTTTTTGAAAATCGACAATCCAAGCCTTCCGTGGACACAAGTGCCCGTTCTTCCAAATGAACCTCACTCTGAATCATGGTGGGCTTTTGGAAATGTGGTTTTGGGCTCAAAATGAACACCGTATGTGAAAGTTATGCTAATTTTTTTGAAAACTGACAATCCAAGCATTCAGTTTATGCAAGTCCTTGTTCTCCCACATGAACCTCATTTCAAATTGTCACGAGCTTTTCGAAATGTGATTATCGGCCCAAAATAGACACCGTTAGAGAAAGTTATGCCAATTTTTTTGAAAATTGAAAATCCAAGCATTCCGTGTGCGCAAGTGCCTGTTCTCCCATACAAATCTGGTTCCGAATCGTCATGAACTTTTCCAAATGTGGTTTTGGGCCCAAAATGGACACCGTATGTGAAAGTTAACCCAATTTTTTAAAAATCTAACAATCCAAGTGTTTCGTGTACGCAAGTGCCCGTTCCTCCACATGAACCTTGTTTCGAATCATCGCGAGCTTTCCAAAATGTGGTTATAGACCCAAAATGGATGCTGTATGCAAAAGTTATGCCAATTTTTTTGAAAACTGATAATCGAAGCGTTCCGTGTAGACAAGTACCCGTTCTTCCACATGAATCTCGTTTCGAATCATCACTAGCTTTTCGAAATGTGGTGGGCTCAAGGCGAACACCGTATGTGAAAGTTATGCCAATTTTTTTGAAAACTGACAATCCAAGCATTCGGTGTACGCAAGTGTCTGTTCTCCCATGCGAACCTCATTCCAAGTCATCGTGAACTTTTTGAAATGTGGTTATTAGCCCAAAACGGACACCGTATGCAAAAGTTTTGCAAATTTTTTCAAAAACTGACAATCCAATCGTTTTTTGTTTGCAAGTGCCCGTTCTTCCATACGAATCTCATTCCGAATCGTTGTGAGCTATTCGAAATGTGGATATCAGCCCAAAATGAACACCGTATGTGAAAGTTATGCCAATTTTTTCAAAAACTGACAATCCAATCATTCCATGCACGCAAGAGCCCATTCTTCCACATGAACCTCGTTCTGAATTGTCGTGAGCTTTTCGCATTGTGGTTATGGGCTCAAGACAAACACCTTATGTGAAAGTTATGCCAATTTTTTTGAAAACTAACAATCTAAGCATTTAATGTACACAAGTGCCTATTCTCCCACACGAACCTCGTTTCGAATCGTTGCGATCTTTTTGAAATGTGGTTATGGGCCCAAAATAGACACCGTATGAGAAAGTTATGCAATTTTTTCGAAAATTGAAAATCCAAGCATTCTATGTGCACAAGATCCTATTCTTCCATACGAACCTCATTTCGAATCGTTGTGAGCTTTTCGAAATGAGGTTATGGGCCCAAAATGGACACCATATGCGAAAGTTATGCTAATTTTTTTGAAAACTGACAATCCAAGCCTTCTATGGACGCAAGTGACAGTTCTTCCAGATGAACCTCGCTCTGAATCAATGTGATCTTTTCAAAATGTGGTTTTGGGCTCAAAATGAACACCGTATCTGAAAGTTATGCCAATTTTTTTCGAAAACTAACAATCGAAGCATTCAGTTTACACAAGTCCCTACTTTCCCACACGAACATCATTTCGAATCATCGCGAGCTTTTCGAAATGTGGTATAGGCCCAAAACAGACACCGTTACAGAAAGTTATGCCAATTTTTTTAAAAACTAAAAATCCAAGCATTTCGTGTGCGCAAGTGCCTGTTCTCCCATACAAACTTCATTCTGAATCGTTGTGAGCTTTTCCAAATGCAATTATGGGCCCAAAATGGACACCGTATGCGAAAATAATGCCAATTTTTTAAAAATCTAACAATACAAGCGTTCCGTGTATGCAAGTGCTCGTTCCTCCGCATGAACCTTGTTTCGAACCATAACTAGCTTTTTGAAATGTGGTTATAGGCCCAAAACGAACACTGTATGCAAAAGTTATGCCAATTTTTTCAAAAACTGACAATTCAAGCATTTCGTGTACGGAAGTACCCATTCTTCCACATGAACCTCATTCCAAATCTTCTCAAACTTTTTGAAATGTGGTTATGGGCTCAAAACAAACACAGTATGTGAAAGTTATGCCAATTTTTTTTGAAAATTGACAATCCAAGCATTCGGTGTACACAAATGCCTGTTTTCCCATGTGAACTTTGTTCCAAATCATCGTGAGCTTTTCGAAATGCAGTTATTGGCCTAAAACGTACACCGTATGCAAAAGTTATACGAATTTTTGAGAAAAGTGACAATCCAAATGTTTCTTGTACACAAGTGCCCGTTCTTCCAAACGAATCTCATTCCAAATCATCGCGAGCTATTCTAAATGTGGATATCAGCCCAAAAGGGAAACCGTATGCAAAAGTTATGCCAATTTTTTCAAAAACTGACAATCCGAGCATTCCATGCAAGCAAGAGCTCATTTTTCCACACGAACCTCGTTCTAAATCGTCGCGAGCTTTTTGAAATGTGGTTATGGGATCAAGACGAACACCATATGTGAAAGTTATGCCATTTTTAAAAAAAATGACAATACAAGCATTCAGTGTACTCCAATGCCTGTTCTCCCACACGAACCTCGTTACGAATCGCCGTGAGCTTTTCCAAATGTGGGGATGGGCCTAAAATGGACACCGTTTGCTAAAGTTATGCCAATTTTTTCAAAATCTGGCAATCTAAGCGTTCCATGTACGTAAGTGCCCATTCTCCCACAAGAACCTCGTTCTGAATTGTCGTGAGCTATCCGAAATGTGGTTATGGGCTCAAAATGAACACCGTATGTGAAAGTTATGCCAATTTTTTTTGAAAACTGACAATCCAACCCTTCTGTTTACGTAAGTGCGTGAGCTTTATGAAATGTGGTTATGGGCCCAAAATGGACACCGTATGCGAAAGTTATGCTAATTTTTTTAAAAATTGACAATCCAAGCCTCCGTGGATGCAAGTGCCCGTTCTTCCAGACAAACCTCGTTTGGAATCGTCATGATCTTTTCGAAATGTATTTATGGGCTCAAAATGAACACCATATGTGAAAGTTATGCCAATTTTTTTTGAAAACTGACAATCAAAGGTTTTAGTTTATGCAAGTCCATGTTATCCCACACGAACCTCATTTTGAATCATCGCGAGCTTTCATAAATGTGGTTATGGGCCCAAAATAGACACCGTAAGAGAAAGTTATGCCAATTTTTTTAAAAATTGAAAATCCAAGCGGAACGTGCGTAAGTTCCTGTTCTCCCATACGAACCTCGTTCCGAATCATCGTGAGTTTTTCCAAATGCGATTATGGGCCCAAAACGGACACCGTATGCGAAAGTTATACCAATTTTTTAAAAATATGGCAATCCAAGCGTTCCGTGCACGCAAGTGCCCGTTCCTCTACATGAACCTCATTCTGAATCATCGCGAGCTTTTCGAAATGTGGTTATGGGCCAAAAATGGACACTGTATGTGAAAGTTATGCCATTTTTTTCAAAAATTGACAATCTAAGCGTTTTGTGTACGCAAGTACCCATTTTTCTACATGAACCTCATTCTGAATCATCACGAGCTTTTCAAAATGTGGTTATGGGTTCAAAATGAACACCGTATGTGAAAGTTATGCTAATTTTTTTGAAATCTGATAATCTAAGCATTCGGTGTATGCAAGTGCCTATTCTACCACGCAAACCTCATTTCGAATCATCCCGATCTTTTCAAAATGAGGTTGTTGGCCCAAAACGGACACCGTATGTGAAAGTTATGCAAATTTTTTTGAAAACTGACAATCCAAGTGTTTCATGTATGCAAGTGCCTGTTCTTCCACATGAATCTCGTTCCAAATCATTGTGAGCTATTTGAAATGTGAATATCAGCCTAAAACGGACACCTTACGCGAAAGTTATGCCAATTTTTTTTGAAAACTGACAATCCGAGTGTTTCGTGCACGCAAGAGCTCGTTCTTCCACACGAACCTCATTTTGAATTGTCGCAAACTTTTCACATTGTGGTCATGGGCTCAAGATGAACACCATATGTGAAAGTTATACCAATTTTTTTGAAAATTGATAATCCAAGCATTTAGTGTACGCCAGTGCCTGTTCTCCCACACGAACCTTGTTTTGAATCGTCGTGAGCTTTTCCAAATGCCGTTATGGGCCCAAAATGGACACCGTTTGCTAAAGTTATGCCATTTTTTTCAAAATCTGACAATCCAAGCGTTCCATGTACGTAAGTGCCCATTCTTCCACAAGAACCTCGTTTCAAATTGTCGCGAGCTATTCGAAATGTGGTTATGGGCTCAAAATGAACACCGTATGTGAAAGTTATGCCAATTTCTTATAAAACTGACAATCCAAGCGTTCTGTGTAGGCAAGTGCCCGTTCTCCCCCACGAACCTTGTTCTGAATCGTCACAAGCTTTTCGAAATGTGGTTATGGGCCTAAAATGAACACAGTATACGAAACTTATGCCATTTATTTTGAAAACTAACAATCCAAGCCTTCCTTGTACGCAAGTACGTGTTCTTCCACACGAACATCATTTCAAGTAGTCGCGCACTTTTCGAAATGTGGTTATGGGCCCAAAACAGACACCGTATGCAAAAGTTATGCCAATTTTTTTGAGAACTGACAATCCAAGAATTTCGTGTACACAAGTGCCCTTTTTCCACAGAACATCATTCCAAATTGTTGCAAGCTTTTTGAAATATGGTTATGGGCCCAAAACAAACACCGTATGTAAAAGTTATGCCAATTTTTTTTAAAAATCGACAATCTAAGCCTTCCGTGGACGGAAGTACCCATTCTTCTGGATGAACCTCATTCCGAATCATTGTGAGCTGTTCAAAATGTGGTTATGAGCTAAAAATAGACACCGTATGTGAAAGTTATGCCAATTATTTCGAAAACTAACAATCCAAGCATTCAATTTACGCAAGTCCCTATTCTCCTACACGAACTTTGTTTCGAATTACCGCGAGCTTTCCAAAATGTGGTTACTGCCCCAAAACAGACACCGTAAGAAAAAGTTATGCCAATTTTTTCGAAAATGGAAAATCTAATCGGAACGTGTGCAAGTGCCTGTTCTCCATATGAACCTCGTTCCGAATCGTCGTGAGCTTTTCTAAATGCGGTTATGGGCCTAAAATGGACATCGTATGCGAAAGTTATACCAATTTTTTAAAAAGTTGGCAATCCAAGCGTTCCGTGCATGTAAATGCCCGTTCCTCCACATGAACCTCGCTCTGAAAACGTCTCGAGCTTTCCGAAATGTGGTTATGGGTCCAAAACGGACACCGTATGCGAAAGTTATGCCAATTTTTTCAAAAATTGACAATCCAAGTGGTTCGTGTATGCAAGTACCCGTTCTTCCATGCGAACCTCATTCCGAATCATCATCAGCTTTTCAAAATGTGGCTATAGGCCCAAAACGAACACCGTATGTGAAAGTTATGCCAATTTTTTTTTAAAATAGACAATATAAGCATTCGGTGTATGCAAGTGCCTGTTCTCCCATGCAAACCTCGATCCGAATCATCGCGAGCTTTTCAAAATGAGGTTATTGGCCCAAAGTAGACACCGTATGCAAAAGTTATGCGAATTTTTTTGAACACTGACAATCCAAGCATTACGTGTACGCAAGTGCCCGTTCTTCCACACAAATCTCCTTTCGTATCGTCGCGAGCTATTCAAAATGTGGACAATAGCCCAAAACGGACACCGTATGCAAAAGTTATGCCAATTTTTTTGAAAATTGACAATCCAAGCGTTCCGTGCACATAAGAGCCCATTCTTCCACACGAACCTCGTTCTGAATCGTCGCGAGCTTTTCGAAATGTGGTTATGGGCTCAAGACGAACACCATATGTGAAAATTATACCAACTTTTTTGAAAATTAACAATCCTAGCATTTAGTGTATGCCAGTGCTTATTCTCCCACACGAACCTCGTTCCAAATTGTAACGAGCTTTTCCAAATGCGATTATGGGCCCAAAACAGACACCGTATGCAAAAGTTATACCAATTTTTTGAAAATTGACAATCCAAGCATTCCGTGTAGGCAAGTACCCATTCTCCCACACGAACCTTGCTCCGAATCGTCACGAGCTTTCCAAAATGTGGTTATGGGCCCAAAACGAACACCGTATGTGAAACTTATGCCATTTATTTTGAAAACTAAAAATCAAGCCTTCTATGTACGCAAGTGCCTATTCTTCCACATGAACATCATTCCGAGTAGTCGCAAACTTTCTGAAATGTGGTTATGGGCCCAAAACAGACACTGTATGCAAAAGTTATGCCAATTTTTTTGAGAACTGACAATCCAAGAATTTTGTGTACACAAGTGCCCATTTTTCCACACGAAACTTCATTCCGAATTGTTGCAAGCTTTTTGAAATGTAGTTATGGGCCCAAAACGAACAACGTATGCAAAAGTTATGCCAATTTTTTTAAAAATTGACAATCCAAGCCTTCCATGGACGCAAGTGCCCATTCTTTCGGATGAACCTCATTCCGAATTGTCGTGAGCTATTTGAAATGTGGTTATGGGCTCAAAATGAACATCGTATGTGAAAGTTATGCCAATTTTTTCGAAAACTAACAATCTAAGCATTCAGTTTACATAAATCCCTGTTCTCCCACATGAACCTCATTTCGAATCATCGCGAGCTTTCCAAAATGTGGTTATGGGCCCAAAACAGACACCGTAAGAGAAAGTTATGCCAATTTTTTCGAAAATTGAAAATCGAAGCGAAACGTGTGCAAATGCCTATTCTCCCATATGAACCTTGTTTTGAATCGACGTGAGCTTTTCCAAATGCGGTTATGGGCCCAAAACGAACACCGTATGTGAAAGTTATACCAATTTTTTAAAAATATGGCAATCCAAGCATTCCGTGCATGCAAGTGCCCGTTCCTCCACATGACCGAATCATCGTGAGCTTTCCGAAATGTGGTTATGGGCCCAAAACGGACATCGTATGTGAAAGTTATGCCAATTTTTTTGAAAATTGACAATCCAAGCGTTTTGTGTATGTAAGTACCAATTCTTCCACACGAACCTCATTTCGAATCATCATGAGCTTTTCAAAATGTGGTTATGGGCTCAAAATGAACATCGTATGTGAAAGTTATTGATATGATCCAGGGGTCAAGCCCGACGAAGGCAAGTGCGAGACGAGACCCGTTGATAGTCGATGGCGATCCAATGACGCGATCAAGGGTAAAGCAAGTGAAACAAGCGATGGGATTGCTCGTTTAAGAAACCATTGATGGAACCATGTTCGGGACTCAAAATGGAGCAACTTTCATGTTCGGGTCGAAGGCCAAATCAACTTGGATCAATTTGTTATCAAACTACGAAACCAAAGGCTGAAAACACCATGCGGCCGCACAATGGCATACCGAAACTTTAATTAGATTTTTTGTTGAACCATGTGACCGCATGGAAATACACCATGCGGCCGCACAGGCAAAAAAATTGGCGAATTTTTCAATTTTGGCAATTTTCCATAATTTGTTAGATTTTGATTCTTTTCCATATTTTGGAGATTATGCTCGACTTTTGCACGATTTTTACCTAGTTTTTAGGTTTAGTATAAATAGGAGTTTCCATTCAATTGTTAAAAACTTTTGACATTATTGATATTGAATTAAAAGTGAGACGTATTGTCTTCTCTTCATCGTTCTTCATTGAACAATTTCGAACTTATCAAGTGTTAACTTGTGGCGTTCAAACAACCGAATTTAATTCTTGGATTGCGTGATCAAGGGGTCTTTCAAGCGTCGTTCTTGTTGGGTTTTTTGGTTCGACTTTCTTTTGGGTTAATCCTAAACTTTGGATTAATTTGGCTTTCTTGGGTTCGTTAATCTCGTTGTGGGTTTCGTAGTCAACGTTGCTACGGGGTTCGCATCAATTATGTCAATTTTTTTGAAAATTGACAATACAAGCATTCGGTGTATGCAAGTGCCTATTCTCCCATGTGAACCTCATTCTGAATCATCACGAGCTTTTCGAAATGAGGTTATTGGCCCAAAACAGACACCGTAGCAAAAGTTATGCGAATTTTTTTGAACAGTGACAATCCAAGCATTATGTGTACTCAAGTGCCCCTCTTTCTCACAAATCTCCTTCCGAATCGTTGTGAGCTATTCGAAATGTGGACATTAGCGTAAAATGGACACCATATACAGAAGTTATGCCAATTTTTTTCAAAACTCGTTCTTCCATATGAACCTTGTTCTGAATCGTCGTGAGCTTTTCGAAATGTGGTTATGGGCTCAAGACAAACACCATATGTAAAAGTTATACCAATTTTTTTGAAAACTGACAATCCAAGCATTTACTGTACGCCAGTGCCTGTTCTCCCACACAAACCTCATTTTGAATCATCGCAAGCTTTTCCAAATGCTGTTATGGGCCCAAAATAGACACCGTAAGCTAAAGTTATGCAAATTTTTTTGAAAATTGATAAACCAAGCGTTCTGTGTAGGTAAGTGCCCATTCTTCCACACGGACCTTGTTCCGAATCGTCGCGAGCTTTCTAAAATTTTGTTATGGGCCCAAAATGGAACCCGTAAGCGAAACTTATGCCATTTATTTTGAAAACTAACAATCCAAGTCTTCCATGTATGTAAGTGCCTGTTCTTCCACACAAACATCATTTCGAGTAGTTGCGAGCTTTCTGAAATGTGGTTATGGGCACAAAACAGACACCGTATGCAAAAGTAATGGCAATTTTTTTGAGAACTGACAATCCAAGAATTTTGTGTACACAAGTGCCTATTTTTCCACACGAACTTCATTTCGAATTGCCGCAAGCTTTCCGAAATGTGGTTATAGGCCTAAAAAGGACACCGTATGCAAAAGTTATGCCAATTTTTTTGAAAACTGATAATTCAAGCCTTTCGTGGATGCAAGTGTTCGTTCTTCCAGACGAACCTCTTTTTGAATCATTGTGAGCTTTTTGAAATGTGGTTATGTGCTCAAAATGAACACCGTCTATGAAAGTTAGGACAAGTTTTTTGAAAACTGAGAATCTAAGCATTCCGTGTATGCAAGTGCCTTTTCCCACATGAACCTCATTTCGAATCGTTGTGAGCTTTTTCGAATGCATTTATGGACCTAAAATGGACATCGTATACGGAAGTTATGCTAATTTTTTTGAAATCTGACAATCTAAGCATTCCGTGTATGCAAGTGCCCATTGTTCCACACAAACCTAGTTTCGAATTGTCGCGAGCTTTTCGAAATGTTGTTATTGGCCCAAAATGGACATCGAATGCGAAACTTATGCCAATTTTTTGAAAACTGACAATCCAAACCTTTCGTGTACGCAAGTGCCTGTTCTTCTAGACAAACCTCATTCCAAATTGTCACGAGCTTTTCAAAATGTGGTTATGGACTCAAAACGAACACCATATGTGAAAGTTATGCCAATTTTTTTGAAAACTGACAATCCAAGCATTCAATTTACGCAAGTGCCTGTTTTCCCACACAAATATCATTCCGTATTGTCGCGAGCTTTTCGAAATGTGGTTATGGGCCCAAAATGGACCACGTATGCGAAAGTTATGCTAATTTTTTTGAAAACTAACAATCCAAGCATTCTGTATATGCAAGTGCCCATTCTTCCACACAAACCTCATTCTGAATCTTCGCGACCATTTTGAAATGTGGTTATGGGCCCAAAACGAACACCGTATGTGAAAGTTATGCCAATTTGTTAGAAAACTGACAATCTAAGCATTCCCAGTGTATTTTCCCACAGGAACCTCATTTCAAATCATCGCGAGCTTCTCAAAATGTAGTTATGAGCCCAAAACGGACACTGTATGTGAAAGTTATGCGATTTTTTTTGAAAACTGACAATCTAAGTGTTTCTTGTATGCAAGTGCCCGTTCTTCCAAATGAATCTCATTCCAAATCACCGCGAGCTATTCTAAATGTGGATATCGGCCCAAAAGGGATACCGTATGCAAAAGTTATGCCAATTTTTTCCAAAACTGACAATCCAAGCTGATGCGAACCCCGTAGCAATGGAAACTACAAAACCCACAACGAGATTGATGCGGAACCCAAGAATGCCAATACCAACCCGGTTTTGGATCTTGAACTCCAAGAATTGAACCAAGAAACCCTTGATTAGTGAAGAACCTAAAACCCCTTGATTACAATTGAAAGAACCCACAATCTGATTGATTAGAACGCCACAAGAAGTTGATTCTTGATAAGTTCCAAGATTGTTCAAGAAGAACAATAAATTGAAAGAAGAAATTTCTTTCTCTATAATATTAATTCAAAAGTCAAAAGTTCCCAGTTGTTACAATGAAAAGTAATCTCCTATTTATACTAATGAATAAAAACGTTCAAAACCATTAAATTATGGTAATAATTTGATTTCATAAGAATTCTATCGAAACTAGGAAATTCGACCAAAAATAGAAAATTCGCCAATTTTTTTGGCTTGTGCGGCTATATGGTGTAAATCCATGCGGTCGCATGGTTCATCAAGAAAGTCAATTTTTATTTTCGGTATGCATGTGTGCAGCCGCATGGAGTTTTGCCTATGCGGCCGCATGGTGTTGTTTTCTGCCTCCGCTTTCGTCGCTTGATAACAAATTGATCCAAGTCGATTCGGCCTTCGACCCGAACATGAAAGTTGCTCCATTTTGAGTCCCGAACATGGTTCCATCAATGGTTTCTTGAACGAGCAATCCCATCGCTTGTTTCACTTGCTTTGCCCTTGATCGTGTCATTGGTCCGCCATCGACTCTCAACGGGTCTCGTCTCGCACTTGCCTTCGTCGGGCTCGACTCCTGGATCATATCATCCCCTC
>NW_019227420.1:212154-220793 GCF_002742605.1 Olea europaea var. sylvestris | reverse complement strand
TGGAAACCTACACTCTTCTTTACTATTTCAGTCAACGGTGTGGTGATGGTGCTAAAATCTCTTACAAATCGCCTATAAAAACTAGCCAATCCATGAAAACTCCTAACTTCAGTTATAGTCTTAGGTGTTGGCCATTCTTTAATAGCTTTTATCTTTTCTTCATCAACTTTCACCCCGTTAGCACAACCACAAATCCTAGGAAAACGCTCTATCTATGCAAAATGTGCACTTTTTGAAATTAGCATACAGTTGTTCCTTTCGCAACATGACAAGCACACAATTTAAATGTTCTAAATGCTCATCTAGGTTTTTGCTATAGATTAAGATGTCATCAAAATAAACTACAACAAATTTCCCAATAAAAGCATGCAAAACATGGTTCATTAAATGCATAAAAGTGCTCGGTGCATTAGTGAGTCCAAACGGCATAACTAACCATTCATACAATCCATACTTAGTCTTAGACGCCGTTTTCCATTAATTCATCAAGCATATCATCTAGCCTAGAAAAATCACAATCCAAGCATTTCATGTACGCAATTACCCGTTCTTCCACACGAATCTCATTCCGAATCATTGCGAGCTTTTTGAATTATGGTTATAGGTCCTTAATGGACACCTATGTGGAAGTTTTGCTAGCTTTTTGAGAACTGACAATCCAAGCATTCGATGTACACAACTGTCCCGAATTGCCGCGAGCTTTCTAAAATGTGATTATGGGCCCAAAACAGACACTGTATGCAAAAGTCATACCAATTTTTTGAAAACTGACAATCCAAGCCTTCCGTGTAAGTAAGTGCCCGTTCTTCCACTTGAACCTTGTTCCGAATCGTCGCGAGCTTCTCGAAATGTGGTTATGGGCCCAAAACGAACACCGTATGTGAAAGTTATGCCAATTTTTTCAAAAACTGACAATCTAAGCATTCCATGTATGCAAGTGTATGTTCTCCCTCACGAACCTCATTTCGACTCATCGTGAACTTTTCGAAATGTGGTTATGGGCCCAAAACGGACACCGTATGCGAAAGTTATGCCAATTTTTTCAAAAACTGAAAATCCAAGCATTATGTGTACGCACGTGCCTATTCTCCCACATGAACCTCATTTGGAATCATCGCGAGCTTTTCCAAATGCTGTTATGGGCCATAAAGGGACACTGTATGTGAAAGTTATGCAAATTTTTTCGAAATTTGGTAATCCAAGCATTTCATGTACGTAAGGGCCCGATCTTCGACACGAACCTTGATCTAAATCGTCGCGAGCTTTTCAAAATGTGGTTATGGGGCCAAAATGGACACCGTTTGCAAAAGTTATGCAAATTTTTTTGAAATCTGACAATCCAAACATTTTAATATGTGGTTATGGGCCTAAAATGGACACCTATGCGAAAGTTATGCCAATTTTTTCGAGAACTGACAATCTATGCGTTCCATGTAAGCAAGTGCCCAGTCTTCCACACGAACATCATTCTGAATTGTCACAAGCTTTCCAAAATGTGGTTATGGGCCCAAAACGAACACTATATGCAAAAGTTACGCCAATTTTTTGAAAATTGACAATCCAAGCCTTTCGTGTAAGCAGGTGCCTGTTCTTCCACACGAACCTCGTTCCGAATCATCGTGAGCTTTTAGAAATGTGGTTATGGGCCCAAAACGATAATTGTATGTGAAAGTTATGCCAATTTTTTCAAAAACTGACAATCCAAGCATTTCGTGTATACAAGTGCCTGTTCTTCCCCAGGAACCCCATTTCGAATCGTCACGAGCTTTTTGAAATGTGGTTATGGGCCCAAAATGGACACCGTATGTGAAAGTTTTGCCAATTTTTTCAAAATTTGACAATCCTAGCATTCCGTGTAAGCAAGTGCATGTTCTCCCTCACAAACCTCGTTTCAACTCGTCACGAGCTTTCGAAAATGTGGTGATGGGCCCAAATCGGACACCGTATGCAAAAGTTTTACCAATTTTTTCAAAAACTGATAGTCCAAGCATTTCGTGTACACAATTACCCATTCTGTGACACGAACCTCATTTCGAATCGTTGAGAGCTTTTCAAAATGTGGTTATGGGCCCAAAACAGACACCATATGTGAAAGTTATCCCAATTTTATTGAAAACTGACAATCCAAGCCTTTTATGTACGGAAGTGCCTGTTCTTCCACACGAACCTCATTCCGAATCATCGCGAGCTTTTCAAAATGTGATTATGAGCCCAAAATGAACACCGGACGCAAAAGTTGTGCCAATTTTTTCGAAAACTGACAATCCAAGCATTTCGTCTATACAAGTGCTTGTTCTTCCACACAAACCTTGGTCTGAATCATCACGAGCTTTCTAAAATGTGGATATGGGCCCGAAACGGACATCGTACACGAAAGTTATGCCAATTTTTTGAAAACTGATAGTCCAAGTGTTCTTTGCATGTAAGTGCCTATTCTTCCACACCAACCTTGTTTCAAATCGTCGCGAACTTTTCGAAATGTGGTTATGGGCCCAAAAGGACATCGTATGCCAAAGGTATGCCAATTTTCTTGAGAACTGACAATCCAAGCATTTTGTGTACGCAAGGGCCCGTTCTTCCACACGAACTTCATTTCAAATCGTTGCGAGCTTTTCAGAATGTGGTTATGGGCCACAAACGGACACAGTATGCGAAAGTTATGCCAATTTTTTCGAAAACTCAAAATCCAAGCATTCCGTGTATGCAAGTGCCTATTCTCCCACATGAAGCTCGTTCCGAATCGTTGTGACCTTTTCCAAATGCTGTTATGTGCCAAAAACGGACACCGTATGTGAAAGTTATGCCAATTTTTTCAAAATTGACAATCCAAGCGTTTCTTGTACGCAATGGCCCATTCTTCCACATGAACATCATTTTAAATTGTCGCGAGCTTTCCAAAATGTGGTTATGGGCCCAAAACGGACATCGTATGCAAAAGTTATGGCAATTTTTTGAAATTTGACAATCCAAGCATTTCGTGTACGCAATTGCTCATTCTTCCACATGAACCTCGTTCCGAATCGTCGAAAGCTTTTTGAAATGTGGTTCTGAGACCAAAATGGACACCTATGCGAAAGTTATGCCAATTTTTTTGAAAATTGACAATCCAAGCATTCCATATAAGCAAGTGCCCGTTCTTCCACACGAACTTTATTCTGAATCGTCACGAGCTTTCCAAAATGTGGTTATGGGCCTAAAACGGACACTGTATGTGAAAGTTATGCCAATTTTTTTTGAAAACTAATAATCCAAGCCTTCCATGTAAGCAAGTGCTTGGTCTTCCACATGAACCTCATACCGAATCGTCACGAGCTTTTCGAAATGTGGTTATGGGCCCAAAACGAACACCGTATGTGAAATTTATGCCAATTTTTTTGAAAACTGACAATCTAAGCATTCCATGTACGCAAGTGCCTATTCTCCTATAGAAACCCCATTCCGAATCGTCATGAGCTTTCCAAAATGTGGTGATGGGCCCATAACAGACACCGTATGCAAAAGTTATACCAATTTTTTTCGAAATCTAACAATCCAAGCATTTCGTGTACGTAATTACCCGTTCTTCCACACGAATCTTATTTCGAATCATTGCGAGATTTTTGAATTATGGTTGTAGGTCCTTAATGGACACCTATGTGGAAGTTTTGCTAGCTTTTTTGAAAACTAACAATCCAAGCATTCTATGTACACAACTGCCCTGAATTGTCGCGAGCTTTCCAAATGTGATTATGGGCCCAAAATAGACACTGTATGCAAAAGTTATACCAATTTTTTGAAAACTGACAATCCAAGCCTTCCGTGTAAGTAAGTACCCGTTCTTCCACTCGAACCTTGTTCCGAATTGTCGCGAGCTTCTCGAAATGTGGTTATGGGCCCAAAACGAACACCGTATGCGAAAGTTATGCCAATTTTTTCGAAAACTACCAATCTAAGCATTCCATGTATGCAAGTGTATGTTCTCCCTCACGAACCTCATTCTGACTCATCGCGAGCTTTCCGAAATGTGGTTATGAGCCCAAAACAAACACCGTATGCGAAAGTTATGCCAATTTTTTCAAAAACTGACAATCCAAGCGTTTCGTGTACGCAATTGCCGTTCTTCCATACAAACCTTGTTTCGAATCATCGCGAGCTTTTTTAAATGCAATTATGGGCCCAAAATGAACACCATATGCGAAAGTTTTGCCAATTTTTTTGAAAACTGACAATCCAAGCTTTCATGTACGCAAGTGCCTGTTCTTCCACACGAACCTCGTTCTAAATCGTCGCGAGCTTTTCGAAATGTGATTATGGACCCAAAACAAATACCAGATGTTAAACTTATGCCATTTTTTTTGAAAACTGACAATCCAATCACTTCGTGTATGCAAGTGCCTGTTCTTCCACCAGAACCTCATTCCAAATCGTCGCGAGCTTTTCAAAATGTGGTTATGGGCCCAAAATGGATACCGTATGCATACGTTTTGCCAATTTTTTTGAAAACTGACAATCCGAGCGTTCCGTGTATGCAAGTGCCTGTTCTTCCACCCGAACCCCATTCCAAATCGTCGCGAGCTTTTCAAAATGTGGTTATGGGTCCAAAACAGACATCGTATGCGAAAGTTATGCTAATTTTTTTGAAAACTGACAATCCGAGCGTTCCGTGTATGCAAGTGCCTGTTCTTCCACCCGAACCCCATTCCAAATCGTCGCGAGCTTTTCAAAATGTGGTTATGGGTCCAAAACAGACATCGTATGCGAAAGTTATGCTAATTTTTTTGAAAACTGACAATCCGAGCGTTCCGTGTATGCAAGTGCCTGTTCTTCCACCCGAACCCCATTCCAAATCGTCGCGAGCTTTTCAAAATGTGGTTATGGGTCCAAAACAGACATCGTATGCGAAAGTTATGCTAATTTTTTTGAAAACTGACAATCCGAGCGTTCCGTGTATGCAAGTGCCTGTTCTTCCACCCGAACCCCATTCCAAATCGTCGCGAGCTTTTCAAAATGTGGTTATGGGTCCAAAACAGACATCGTATGCGAAAGTTACGCTAATTTTTTCAAAAAGTGACAATCCAAGCATTGAATGTATGCAATTGCCCGATCTTCCGCATGAACCTCATTCCGAATTATCGCGAGCTTTTCGAAATGTGGTTATGTGTCCAAAACGGACACCGTATGCGAAAGTTACGCTAATTTTTTCAAAAAGTGACAATCCAAGCATTGAATGTATGCAATTGCCCGATCTTCCGCATGAACCTCATTCCGAATCATCGCGAGCTTTTCGAAATGTGGTTATGGGTCCAAAACAGACATCATATGCGAAAGTTATGCTAATTTTTTTGAAAACTGACAATCCAAGCCTTCCGTGTATGCAAGTGCTTGTTCTTCCACACAAACCTCATTACGAATCATCGTGAGCTTTTCGAAATGTAGTTGTGGACCCAAAACGAACACCGTATACGAAAGTTATGCTATTTTTTTTGAAAACTGGCAATCCAATCATTCTATGTATGCAAGTGCCAATTCTCCCACATGAACTTCGTTCCGAATCGTCGCGACCTTTTTAAAATGTGGTTATGGGCCAAAAATGAACATCACATGTGAATGTTTTGCTAGTTTTTTCAAAAACTGACAATCCTAGCGTTTCGTGTAAGAAAGTGCCTGTTTTCCCTCACAAACCTCGTTTTGACTCATTGTGAGATTTTCGAAATGTGGTTATGGACCTAAAACAGACACCGTATGCGTAAATTATGCCAATTTTTCAAAAACTGACAAGCGTTCCGTGTACGCAAGTGCCCCACACGAACCTCGTTCTGAATCGTCGTGAGCTTTTCCAAATGCGTTTATGGTCCCAAAAAGGACAGCGTCTGCGAAAGTTATGCCAATTTTTTTGAAAACTGACAATCCAAGCATTTCGTGTAGGTAAATGCCCATTTTCCCACACAAACCTTGTTTCGAATCGTCACGAGCTTTTAGAAATGTTGTTATGGGCCCAAAATGGACACCGTATACGAAAGTTATGTCAATTTTTTTTAAAACAGTTCATCCAAGCCTTCCATGGACCCAAGTGCTCGTTCTTCCAGATGATCCTCGTTCCGAATTATCATGAGCTTTTCAAAATGTGGTTATGGGCTCAAAATGAACACTGTATGTGAAAGATATGCCAATTTTTTCAAAAACTGAAAATCCAAGCATTCAGTTTACGCAAGTGCCTGCTCTCCCACACGAACCTCATTTCGAATCGCTGGGAGCTTTTTGAAATGTGGTTATGGGCCCAAAAAGACACCGTAAGAGAAATTTATGCCAATTTTTTGAAAACTAAAAATCTAAGCATTTAGTGTACGCAAGTGCCTATTCTCCCACACAAGCCTTGTTTTGAATCGTCGTGAGCTTTTCCAAATGTGGTTATAGGCCCAATACGGACACCATATGCAAAGTTATGCCAATTTTTTCAAAATAAGACAATCCAAGTGTTCCGTGTATGTAAGTGCCCATTTCTCTACATGAAACTCGTTTTCAATTGTTGTGAACTTTTCGAAATGTGGTTATGGGCCCAAAACAGACACCGTATGTGAAAGTTGTGCCCATTTTTTTGAAAACTCACAATCCAAGAATTCTGTACACAAGTGCCCTTTCTTCCATACGAACCTAGTTTCGAATCATCGCAAGCTTTTCGAAATGTGGTTATAAGCTCAAAACAAACACCCTATGTGAAAGTTGTGCCAATTTTTTTGAAAACTAACAATCCAAGCATTCAGTGTACGCAAGTGTCTATTCTCCCACATGAACCTCCTTCTGAATCATAGCGAGCTTTATAAATGTCATTTTGGGCCCAAAACGGACACGGTATGTGAAAGTTATGCCAATTTTTTTGAAAACTGACAATTTAAGCATTCCGTGTACACAAGTGCCCATTCTTCCAAACGAATCTCGTTTCAAATTGTCACGATTTTCGAAATGTGGATATTGGCCCAAAACAAACACCGTATGTGAAAGTTATGCTAATTTTTTCAAAAAACTGACAATCCAAGCATTTTGTGCACGCAAGAGCCCGTTCTTCCACATGAACCTCGTTACAAATCATCACGAGCTTTTCGAAATGTGGTTATGGGCTCAAAACGAACACCGTATGTGAAAGTTATGTCAATTTTTTTGAAAATTGACAATCTAAGCATTCAGTGTACACACGTGCCTGTTCTCCCACACGAACCTCATTTCGAATCATAGCGACCATTTTAGATTGAGCCCATGGCTTCGTCGTGATTTATGAGGGATTTTTACCATTTTTCGAGAAAAGAGCACTTGCATATTTTGATTGTCAGTGTTCAAAAAATTTTGCAAACGGTGTCTGTTTTGGGCCCATAAGTACTTTTCAGAAATGTAGCGACCATTTTGGATTGAACTCATGGCTACATCATGACGTATGAGGGATTTTGATTGTTTTTCGAAGAACGAGCACTTGCATATTTGGATTGTCGACATTCGAAGAATTGAGCGTAACTTTTGCACACGGTGTCCATTTTAGGCCCATAAGTACATTTGGAAAATGTAGCGACCATTTTGGATTGAACTCACCGCTTCATCGTGACATATGAGGGATTTTGGAAATTTTTCAAAGAACGAGCACATGCATATTTGGAATGCTTGGATTGTCGGCGTTCGAAGAATTGAGCATAACATTTGCCTACGGTGTCCGTTTTAGGCCCATAAGTACTTTTTGGAATTGTAGCGACCATTTTGGGTTGAACTCACCCCTTCGCCATGACGTATGAGGGATTTTGGCCATTTTTTGAAGAATGAGCACTTGCATTTTTGGAACGCTTGGATTGTTGACGTTTAAAGAATTGATCGTAACTTTCCGTTTTAGGCCCATAAGTATTTTTTGGAAATTTACCAACCATTTTTGATTGAACTCATGGCTTCGTCATGACGTATGAGGGATTTCAGCCATTTTTTGAAGAATGAGCACATGCATATTTGGAACGCTTCGATTGTCGGCGTTTGAAGAATTGAGAGTAACTTTTGCACACGGTGTCCGTTTTGGACCCATAAGTACTTTTCGAAAATGTTGCGACTATTTTGGATTTAACTCACCCCTTCGTCGTGACATATGTGGGGTTTCGGCCATTTTTCAAAGAACGAGCACTTGCATATTTGGAATGCTTGAATTATCGACGTTCGAAGGACTGAACGTAACTTTAGGAAACGGTATCCGTTTTGGGCCCATAAGTACTTTTCAGAAATGTAGCGATCATTTTGGATTGAACTCATGGCTTCATCATGACATATGAGGTAGTTCTGCAATTTTTTGAAGAAAGAGTACTTGCATATTTGGATTGTCGACGTTCGAAGAATTTTACACAAAGTGTCCGTTTTGGGCCCATAAGTACTTTTCAAAAATATAGCGACCTTTTTGGATTGAACTCATGGCTTCATCGTGACGTATGATGGTTTTCGACCATTTTTCGAAGAAAGAGCACTTGAATATTTGGATTGTCGGCGTTCGAAGAATTTTGTACACGGTGTCCGTTTTGGGCCCATAAGACTTTCCGAAAATGTAGGGACCATTTTGGATTGAACTCACAGCTTCATCATGACGTATGACGAATTTCGAACATTTTTTGAAGAACGAGCACTTGCATATTTGGATTTTCGGC
>NW_019227420.1:202740-210248 GCF_002742605.1 Olea europaea var. sylvestris | reverse complement strand
TTGAAATGTGGTTATGGGCCCAAAACGGACATCGTATGTGAAACTTATGCCATTTATTTTAAAAACTAACAATCCAAGCCTTCCGTGTATGCAAGTGCTTGTTCTTCCCCATGAACATCATTTCGAGCAGTCACGAGCTTTCCAAAATGTGGTTATGGGCCCAAAACAGACACCGTATGTAAAAGTTATGCCAATTTTTTTGAGAACTGACAATCAAAGCATTTTGTGTACACAAGTGCCCTTTTTTCCACACAAACTTCATTCCGAATTGTCACAAGCTTTCCAAAATGTGGTTATAGGCCCGAAACGAACACCGTATGCAAAAGTTGTGCCAATTTTTTCGAAAATTGACAATTTAAGCCTTCTGTGGACGCAAGTGCTCGTTCTTCCAGATGATCCTCTTTTTGAATCGTTATGAGCTTTTCGAAATGTGGTTATGGGCTCAAAACAAACACCGTATATGAAAGTTAGGACAATTTTTTTGAAAACTGACAATCTAAGCATTCTACGTACGCAGGTACCTTCTCCCACATGAACCTCGTTTCAAATTGTCGCGAGCTTTTCCGAATGCATTTATGGGCCCAAAACGGACATCGTATGTGGGAGTTATGCTAATTTTTTCAAAATCTGACAATCCAAGCATTCTTGTATGCAAGTGCCCATTCTTCCACACGAACCTCGTTTCGAATCGTCACGAGCTTTCTGAAATGTTGTTATTACACCGTAAGCGAAAGTTATCCCAATTTTTTGAAAACTGACAATCCAAGTCTTTCGTGTACGCAAGTGCCCATTCTTCTAGATGAACCTTGTTTCGAATCATTGCGAGCCTTTTGAAAAGTGGTTATGGACACAAAACAAACACTATATGTGAAAGTTATGCCAATTTTTTCAAAAATTGACAATCCAAGCGTTCAGTTTATGCAAGTGCCTGTTCTCCCACACAAATATAATTTCGTATTGTCACGAGCTTTTCAAAATACGGTTATTGGCCCAAAACGAACCACGTATATGAAAGTTATGCCAATTTTTTCAAAAACTGACAATCCAAGCATTTCGTGTACGGGAGTGCCAGTTCTTCCACACGAACCTCATTTCGAATCGTCGCGAGCATTTTGAAATGTGGTTATGGGCCCAAAACGAACATCGTATGTGAAAGTTATGCCAATTTTTTAGAAAACTGACAATCCAAGCATTCCCTATGTGCAAGTGCCTATTTTCCCATAGGAACCTCTTCCAAATCGTTGCGAGCTTCTTGAAATGTGGTTATGGGCCCAAAACGGACACCGTATGCAAAAGTTTTGCCAATTTTTTTGAAAACTGACAATCCTAGAGTTCTGTGTAGGCAAGTGCCTATTCTCCCTCATGAACCTCATTTCAACTCATCCTAAGCTTTCTAGAATGTGGTTACGTGCCCAAAACGGACACCGTATGCTAAAGTTATGCCAGTTTTTTCAAAATCTGACAATCTAAGAATTTCGTGTATGTAAGTGCTCGTTTCTCAACATGAACCTCATTTTGAATCATTGTGAACTTTTTGAAATGTAGTTGTGGGCTTAAAATAGACACCATACGTGAAAGTTATGCCAATTTTTTCGAAAACTAACAATCCAAGCGTTCTGTGTACGCAAGCGCCTGTTCTTCCACACGAACCTCGATCTGAATCGTTGCAAGCTTCCCAAAATGTGGATATGACCCAAAACAGACACCGTACATGAACGTTATTCCAAATTTTCAAAAATTGACAATCCAAGTGCTCCATGCACGAAAGTGCTTGTTCTTCCACACCAACCACATTTTGAATCATCGCGAGCTTTCCGAAATGTAGTTATGGGCTGTAAAGGACATCGTATGTGAAAGGTATACCAATTTTTTTGAGAACTAACAATCCGAGCATTCAATGTACGTGAAGGCCTATTCTTCCAAATGAACTTCATTTCGAATTGTTGGGAGCTTTTCGAAATGTGCTTACAGGCCAAAAACAGACACCGTATGCGAAAGTTATGCCAATTTTTTCGAAAACTAAAAATACAAGCGTTCCGTGTACGCAAGTGCCTATTCTCCCACATGACCCTCATTTCGAATCATCGTGAACTTTTTGAAACATGGTTATGGGCCTAAAAGGGATATTGTACGTAAAAGTTATGCCAATTTTTTTCAAAAACTAACAATTCAAGCATTTCGTGTACACAAAGTACTTGTTCTTCCGCATGAACCTCGATCTGAATCATCTTAAGATTTTTGAAATGTGGATATGGGCCAAAAATGGACACCATATGAGAATGTTTTACCAATTTTTTCAAAAAATTGACAATCCTAGCATTGGTGTAAGCAAATGCATGATCTCCCTCATGAACCTCGTTCTGACTCATCGGGAACTTTCGAAAATGTGGTTATGAGCCCAAAACGGACACCATATGCAAAAGTTTTACCAATTTTTTCAAAAACTGACAGTCCAAGCATTTCGTGCACGCAATTACCTATTCTTCCACATGAACCTCGTTTTGAATCGTTGCGAGCTTTTTGAAATGTGGTTATGGGCCCAAAACAGACACCATATGCGAAAGTTATGCCAATTTTTTTGAAAACTGACAATCTGATATGAATCAAGGCACATCAACAACCAAGACAACTCAAGTGTCAAGTCACGGGAAGGATCCGTTGATCGTCGAAGGTGGACCGATGACGCGATCGAAGATGAAGCAAGTGAAAGAAGCGATGGGATTGCTCGTCAAGCAAGTCAATGAAGACACAATGTTCGGGGCGCAAAATGGAGCAAGTTTCATGTTGGAGTCGAGGGCCGAAAGTACTTGGATCAACATGATAAAGACGGAAGAAAATGAAGTCGAAGATTATTCCATGCGACCGCATGGTTAAACAACCTATGCGGTGACATAGCACAAGGATAATATTGGGGACAGGGACTTGTTCTATGCGACTGCATAGATTAACACTATGCAACTGCATAGAACAAAAACATGAAGAAAAAAAATTCATTTTTTTTATTTTTTTTCAAATTTCCTAGTTTCGATAGAATTCTTATGAAATCAAATTATTACCATAATTTGATGGGTTTTGGACGTTTTTTACTCATTAGTATAAATAGGAGAATATTTTTCATTGTAAGGACTTTTCCTTGAATAATATTATAGAGAGAGAATTTGTTCTTTCAATTTCTTGTTCTTCTTGAACAATCTTGGAACTTATCAAGATTCAGTTTCTTGTGGCGTTCTAAATAATTGGATTGTGGGTTCTTTTAATTGTAATCAAGGGGTTTTAGGTTCTTTGCTAATCTAGTGTTTTTTGGTTCAATTCTTGGGGTTCAAGATCCAAAATCGGGTTAGTATTAGCATTCTTGGGTTCCGCATCAATCTCGTTGTGAGTTTCGTAGTTTCCATTGCTACGAGTTCGCATCAGTTGGTACCAGAGCTTTGGCTCCAATTTAATCAGGTTATATCCTTTGTTTTCTAATTTTTTTTCAATTCCTTATGTTCTTGTGTCCAGAAGGCTTTCTTGATCCTTTGATAAAAAAGTTTCATAAAAAATCTTCAAATTCCGTTTCTGGGCTCAATTTTTGCCCAAATCAGTTTTCGTTTTCTTCGTTGGTTTTGTTATCGATTTCCAAATCTGAAAAAAAATTACTATTCATCTGTATGGTGCTGTTCATCCGTACAGTAAAAAAAATTTGTTAAATATTATTGATCCATCAAATACCAACTTTTATTATTCAATATCATTTCTAAATTACTTGGACACATTGAATCATTCCATTCCTTCAATTCAAGTCAAGTTTTAAAATTTTTCTTTGAGTCCTTTGTTACAATTATTGAGTCACATCCGGTTTCAGGAATTCTACACGATTTGATTGATTGATTGAGTTCATTGATTGTTCCTAGAAGCAATTGTTGAAAGAACTAAGTGGTAAAAGACAGAAAGGTGAGCTTAATAGAGGGTAAAAGCCCTTGTGTGTTTCTGAGTGATTTTTGGTAAGGCAATAAAATAAAATTTTTAGTGTTAAGATGTCAGAAAGGGTAGAATCAAACTCAAGTCAACAAGGCAATAATAACAATGCATCAGAGGATTTAGTGCAGAGGTTTGAGCGGGCATTTGAAGATGTGAGAGATAGGTTGGAGAAGCAGGAGTCTTGGATGAATAGATTGGATACATTGGTGGCTAATCTTAGTCGGGGGCATCGAGTGGATGTATCCAATGCTAGAGGATCGGATAGATAGGAGCCTAGGAGGGAAAGGCGAGAGGAGTATAGATATGGGAGTGACATGGGCGAAGATGAATTTTACGGTGTTGAGATGGGAAGGATGACGAATAGAGGCGATAGGTTCGACAGACGGGGTCGGAATGATCGCGGGGAGGAGTTGGATGGAAACTTGGGAAATATAAAAATGACAGTTCCTTCATTCAAAGGAAGGAGTGATCCCAAGGCATACCTGGAGTGGGAAAGGAAGGTTGAAATTATCTTTGAGTGTTATAACTACTCGGAGGAGAAAAGGTGAAGTTAGTAGTTTTGGAGTTCAGTGACTATGCAATTTCATGGTGGGATCAAGTGATTACTTCACAATGTAGGAGTGGGGGAAGACCAATCAGCACTTGGGAGGAATTGAAGTCATTGATGAGAAAGAGGTTTGTTTCTAGCCACTATTACCGAGAGATACATCAGAAACTGCAAGGTCTATATCAAGGGTCGAAAAGTGTAGAGGACTATCATAAGGAGATGGAAATACTCATGATTAGGGCCAATGTGGTGGAGGATCGGGAGGCTACCATGGCACGATTCTTGAATGGTTGAATAGGGAAATTGCCAATGTAGTGGAGTTGCAACATTATGTGGAGTTGGAAGACATGTTACATGTGGCTATGAAGGTAGAGAGACAAATAAAGAGGAAAGGGGCAGCTAGGCAACCGTTAGGAACTTCGAATGTTAATCCATCTTGGAAGCCAGGGTGGAACAACAACAACAAAGGTGATAAAGCTGTACCTAAAGGTAGGAATGAGTGGTAGAAAGGGAAAGAAGTGCTAGCAAAATAGCACCCAAAACAGATTCACAACCATTAAGGAATCAAGACATCAAGTGTTTCAGATGCTTGGGGTCAGGGCACATTGCTTCTCAATGCCCAAATAAATGGGTAATGGTGTTGTTGGATAATGGAGAGGTGGTGAGTGAAAGTAAAGGAGAGTTTGAGGACATACCTGCATTGGAGGATGTTGAAGAAGAAGATAAATTGGAGTTTGCTGTTGGGGAATCTTTGGTATCAAGGAGAGCTCTTAACACTCAAGTCAAAGTGGATGATTCGGAGTAGCAGCGAGAAAATATATTCCACACACGTTGTTACGTCAACGATAAGGTATGTAGTATGATTATTGATGGTGGGAGTTGCACGAATGTAGCTAGCACAACTTTAGTTGAGAAATTAGGACTAGCATTGTTAAGACACCCTAGGCCTTATAAGTTGCAATGGTTGAATGAAAGTGGGGAAGTTAGGGTGAATAGAAGAGTTTTAATTAATTTCTCAATTGGGAGTTATAGTGACAAAGTAGTATGTGATGTGGTGCCTATGCATGTGGGTCATATCTTGTTAGGAAGACCATGGCAATATGATAGAAGGGTTACACATGATGGATATAGGAAACGTTATAGCTTTGTCAAGGATGGGAAGACTATTACTCTTGCACCATTAACACTGGCACAAGTGTATGGAGATCAAATCAAGCTGAAAAGTGAGGAAGATGAGAGAATAAGAGAGTCAGGAAAAAGGAGAGGCAATATTGAAACCATCAATAAGAAAGAAAATAGTGAGGTGGCTGAGAGTGGAGAAAAGAGAGAGAAGCCACATGAGCGGAGAGAAAATGAGTCAGTTGAGAGGAGAGAAAAAGAGTCAGCTGAGCGGAGAGAAAAGCCAAAGGTTAACTTCTATGCAAAAGAGAGTGAGTTGAAAAAGGCTATCAGCGATAATAGGCAAATGATATTGTTAGTGTACAAGGAGTCCCTCCTCAATTTTGAGGATTCTAACACATCCCTCCCTAGTTTGGTTAAGTTTTTATTACAGGAGTTCGACGACTTGTTTCCTGAGGAGATGCCAAGTGGATTGCCGCCAATCAAGGGCATCGAGCACCAGATTGACTTTGTTCCCGGAGCTGTCATACCAAATCGACCAGCTTACCAAAGCAATCCTGAGGAGACGAAGGAGCTTCAAAAGCAAGTGGAGGAGTTGATGAGCAAAGGTTATGTCAGGGAGAGCATGAGTCCATGTGCTGGACCTATTTTGCTGGTGCCTAAGATGGACGGGACTTGGAGAATGTTCATGGATTGTCGAGCTATCAACAATATCACGATAAAGTATTGTCACCCAATACCTAGGCTAGATGATATGCTTGATGAGTTGCATGGTGCTTGCATTTTTAGTAAGATTGATCTTAAGAGTGGGTATTATCAAATTCACATGCAGGAGGGTGATGAATGGAAAATGGCGTTTAAGACTAAGTATGGATTGTATGAATGGTTAGTTATGCCGTTTGGACTCACTAATGCACCGAGCACTTTTATGCATTTAATGAACCATGTTTTGTGTGCTTTTATTGGAAAATTTGTTGTAGTTTATTTTGATGACATCTTAATCTATAGCAAAAACCTAGATGAGCATGTAGAACATTTAAATTGTGTGCTTGTTGTGTTGCAAAAGGAACAACTGTATGCTAATTTCAAAAAGTGCACATTTTGCATGGATAGAGTTGTTTTCCTAGGATTTGTGATTAGTGCTAATGGGGTGGAAGTCGATGAAGAAAAGATAAAAGCTATAAAAGAATGGCCAACACCTGAGACTATAACTGAAGTTAGGAGTTTTCATGGATTGGCTAGTTTTTATAGGCGATTTGTAAGAGATTTTAGCACCATCACCACACCGTTGACTGAAATAGTAAATAAGAGTGTAGGTTTCCATTGGGGAGAATCTCAAGAAATTGCATTTAACACAATTAAGGAAAAGCTATGTAAAGCACCTGTTTTGGCATTACCAAATTTTGATAAAACATTCGAGGTTGAGTGTGATGCATTAGGAATAGGTATAGGAGCAGTGTTAATGCAGGAAAGGAGACATATTGCTTACTTTAGCGAAAAGTTGAGTGGGGCAGCATTGAATTATCCGACATATGACAAGGAGCTGTATTCACTTGTTCGAGCATTGGAGACTTGACAGCACTACTTATGGCCAAAGAAATTCGTGATACACACCGATCATGAATCTTTAAAGCATTTGCGAGGTCAAGGTAAGTTGAACAAAAGACATGTGAGATGGATGAAGTTTATCGAGACATTTCCCTACTTCATCAAGTACAAACAAGGTAACGAAAATATAGTTACTGATGTGTTGTCTTGAAGGTACATGTTTTTAAATTCATTGAGTACTAAATTACTTAGTTTCAAACATATTAAGGGCATGTATGAATCTGATTGTGATTTTTCTAGTATTTATGCTTCATGTGACAAAGATACATTTGAT
>NW_019227420.1:175982-202668 GCF_002742605.1 Olea europaea var. sylvestris | reverse complement strand
TTTATAGAGTTTGCATATAATCGAGCTACACATTCTACTACTTCATTTTCTCCTTTTGAAATTGTTTATGGTTTTAATCCACTAACACCTATGGATTTAATGCCTTTGCCTGTACATGAATGAGGTAGCTTGGATGGGAAACGAAAAGCCCAGATGGTGAAAACACTCCATAAAAAGATCAGGATGTAGATCGAAGAGAAAGGAAAGCTGATTGCATCAAAAGCAAATAAAGGAAGAAGACGCATTACATTTGAGCCTAGAGATTGGGTTTGGGTGCATTTCAAAAAAGAGCGTTTTCCAGAACAGAGGAAGTCAAAATTGCAACCACGAGGCGATGGACCATTTCAAATCATCGAGAGGATCAATGACAATGCATACAAAATGGATTTACCTAGTGAGTATAATGTTTCAGCTACTTTTAATGTCACTGATCTTTCTCTTTTCAATGCAGGTTCAGATTCGAGGACGAATCCTTTCGAAGAGGGAGGGGATAATATGAATCAAGGCGCGTCAACAACCAAGACAACTCAAGCGTCAAGTCAGGGAAGGATCCGTTGATCGTCGAAGGTAGACCGATGATGCAATCGAGGATGAAGCAAGTGAAAGAAGCGATGGGATTGCTCGTCAAGCAAGTCAATGAAGACGCAATGTTCGGGGCACAAAATGGAGCAAGTTTCATGTTGGAGTCGAGGGCCAAAAGGACTTAGATCAACGTGATAAAGACGGAAAATGAAGTCGAAGTTGTTCCATGCGACCGCATGGTTAAACAACCTATGCGGCCGCATAGATGGCCTCAGGGATAATATTGGGAGCAGGGACTTGTTCTATGTGACCGCATAGATTAATACTATGTGGCTCCATAGAACAAAAACATGAAAAAAAAATCATTTTTTTATTTTTTTTTCCGAATTTCCTAGTTTCGATAGAATTCTTATGAAATCAAATTATTACCATAATTTGATGGGTTTTGGACTTTTTTACTCATTAGTTTAAATAGGAGAATATTTTTCATTGTAAGGACTTTTGCTTGAATAATTTATAGAGAGAGAATTTGTTCTTTCAATTTCTTGTTCTTCTTGAACAATCTTGGAACTTATCAAGATTCAATTTCTTGTGGTGTTCTAAACAATCGGATTGTGGGTTCTTTTAATTGTAATCAAGGGGTTTTAGGTTCTTCACTAATCTAGGGTTTTTTGATTCAATTCTTGGGGTTCAAGATCCAAAATCGGGTTAGTATTGGCGTTCTTGGGTTCCGCATCAATCTCGTTGTGGGTTTCGTAGTTTCCATTGCTGCGGGGTTCACATCACAATCCAAGCCTTTCGTGTATCGAAGTGCTTATTCTTCCACACAAACCTCGTTTCGAATCATCGAAAGCTTTTCGAAATGTGATTATGGGCCCAAAACGAACACCCGACACGAAAGTTATGCCAATTTTTTTGAAAATTGACAATCCAAGCATTCCATGTAAGCAAGTGCCTATTCTTCCACACAAACCTCGGTCCAGATCGTTGTGAGCTTTCCTAAATGTGGTTATGGGCCAAAAAGGACATCGTATGTGAAAGGTATGCCAATTTTTTCGAGAATTGACAATCCAAGCATTCCATGTACGCAAGGGTCCGTTCTTCTACACGAATTTCATTCCAAATCGTCGTGAGCTTTCCGAAATGTGCTTATGGGCCAAAAACGAACACCATATGCGAAAGTTATGTCAATTTTTTCAAAAATTGAAAATTCAAGCATTTCGTGTATGCAAGTGGCCATTCTCCCACACGAGCCTCGTTTCGAATCGTCGCTGTTATGGGCCAAAAATGAAATCGTATGCGAAAGTTATGCCAATTTTTTCGAAATTTGATAATCCAAGCATTTCATGTATGCAAGGGCTCGGTCTTCTACACAAACCTTGTTCCAAATCATCGCGAGCTTTCTGAAATGTGGTTATGGGCCCAAAACGGACAATGTATGCAAAAGTTATGCCAATTTTTTTGAAAACTGATAATTCAAGCCTTCCGTGGACGCAAGTGCTCGTTCTTCCCGATGAACTTCTTTCCGAATCGTAGTGAGCATTTCAAAATGTGGTTATGGGCTCAAAACGAACACCGTATGTGAAAGTTAGGCTAATTTTTTTGAAAACTGACAATCTAAGCATTCCTTGTACGCAAGTGCCTTCTCCCACATGAACCTCGTTCCAAATCGTCGCAAGCTTTTCTGAATGCGTTTATGGGCCCAAAACGGACATCGTATGCAGGAGTTATGCCAATTTTTTCGAAATTTGACAAACTAAGCATTTCGTGTATGCAAGTGCCCATTCTTCCACACAAACCTCATTTCGAATCACTGTGAACTTTTCGAAATGTTGTTATTGGCCCAAAACGGACACCGTATGCGAAAGTAATGCCAATTTTTTGAAAACTGACAATCCAAGCCTTTCATGTACGCAAGTGCCCATTCTTCTAGATGAACCTCGTTCTGAATTGTCACGAGCTTTTCGAAATGTGGTTATGGATTAAAAATGAACACCGTATGTGAAATTTATGCCCACTTTTTGGGAAACGGACAATCCAAGCGTTCAGTTTACTCAATTACCTGTTCTCCCACACAAATATCATTCCGTATCGTCGTGAGCTTTTTGAAATATGGTTATGGGTCCAAAATGGACTACGTATATGAAAGTTATGCCAATTTTTTCAAAAATTGACAATCCAAGCATTTCGTGTACGCAAGTGCCCGTTCTTCCACATGAACCTCATTTCGAATCGTCACGAGCTTTTTGAAATGTGGTTATGGGTCCAAAATGAACACTGTATGTGAAAGTTATGCCAATTTTTTCAAAAATTGACAATCCAAGCATTCCCTATGTGCAAGTGCCTATTTTTCCACAGGAACCTCATTACGAATCATCGCAAGCTTTTTGAAATGTGGTTATGGGCCCAAAATAGACACCATATGCGAAAGTTTTGCCAATTTTTTCAAAAATTGACAATCCTAGCATTTTGTGTAGGCAAGTGCCTATTCTCCCTCATGAACCTTTTTTTGACTCATCGCGAGCTTTCCAGAATGTGGTTACATGCCCAAAACGAACACCGTATACGAAAGTTATGCAAGTTTTTTCAAAATCTAACAATCTAAGCGTTCCGTGTACGCAAGTGCCCATTTCTCCACATGAACCTCGTTTCGAATCATCACGAACTTTTCAAAATGTGGTTGTGGACCTAAAACAGATACCATATGCAAAAGTTAAGCCAATTTTTTGAAAACTGACATTCCAAGCGTTCTGCATATGAAAGTGCCTATTCTTCCACACGAACCTCCGTCCGAATCATCGCAAGCTTCCCGAAATGTGGATATGGGCCCAAAACGGACACCGCACGTGAAAGTTATTCCAAATTTTTGAAAATTGACAATCCAAGTGTTCCGTGCATGCAAGTACTTGTTCTTCCACACCAACCACGTTTCGAATCATCGCGAGCTTTCCGAAATGTGGTTATGGGCCCAAAAGGACATCGTATGTGAAAGGTATGTCAATTTTTTTGAGAACTAACAATCCAAGCATTCCATGTACACAAGGGCTCGTTCTTCCAAATGAACTCCATTCCGAATCATCGAGAGCTTTTCGAAAACTGAAAATCCAAGCGTTCTGTGTATGCAAGTGCCTATTCTCCCACACATATGTCGTTCTGAATCATTGCGAGCAATTCAAAATGTGGTTATGGGCCTAAAATGGCCATCGTACGCGAAAGTTATGCCAATTTTTTTGAAAACTGACAATCTAAGCATTCCGTATACGGCAGTGCCTGTTCTTCCACATGAACCTTGGTCTGAATTGTCGCGAGCTTTCCAAAATGTGGATATGGGCCAAAAAAGGACATCGTACACAAAGGTTATGCCAATTTTTTGAAAACTGACAATCCAAGTGTGCCGTGCATGCAAATGCTTGTTCTTCCACACCAACCTCATTCCGAATCGTCGCGAGCATTCCTAAATGTGGTTATGGGCCCAAAAGGACATCGTATGTGAAAGGCATGCAAAATTTTTCAAGAACTGATAATCCAAGCATTCCATGCACGCAACGACCCATTCTTCCACACGAACTTCATTCCGAATCGTCGTGAGCTTTTCGAAATGTGCTTATAGGCCAAAAATGGACACCATGTGCGAAAGTTATGCCAATTTTTTCAAAAATTGAAAATCCAAGCATTCTGTGTATGGAAGTGCCTGTTCTCCCACATGAACCTCGTTTCGAATCATCGTGAGCTTATCCAAATGCTGTTATGGGCTAAAAAGGGACACTATATGCGAAAGTTATGCCAATTTTTTCGAAATTTGATAATCCAAGCGTTTCATGTACGCAAGGGCCCAATCTTCGACATGAACCGTGCTCTAAATCGTCATGAGCTTTTCGAAATGTGGTTATGGGCACAAAATGGACACCGTATGCAAAAGTTATGCAAATTTTTTCGAAATCTGATAATCCAAACATTTCGTGTATGCAGTTGCCCGTTCTTCTTCCGCACAAACCTCATTTTGAATCATCGCAAGCTTTTTAATATGTGGTTATGGGCCCAAAACAGACACCTATGCGAAAGTTATGCCAATTTTATTGAGAACTGACAATCTACACGTTCCATGTAAGCAAGTGCCCAGTCTTCCACACGAACATCATTCCGAATTGTCGCAAGCTTTCCAAAATGTGGTTATGGGCCCAAAATGAACACTATATGCAAAATTTTTTTGAAAACTGACAATCCAAGCCTTTCGTGTAAACAAGTGCCTGTTCTTCCACACGAACCTTGTTCCGAATCGTCGCGAGCTTTTAGAAATATGGTTATGGGCCCAAAACGATCACCGTATGTGAAAGTTATGCCAATTTTTTTCAAAAACTGACAATCCAAGCATTCCGTGTATGCAAGTGCCTATTCTCCCCCAGGAACCCCATTTCGAATCGTCGCGAGCTTTTCAAAATGTGGTTATGGGCCCAAAATGGACACCGTATGTGAAATTTTGCCAATTTTTTCAAAATTTGACAATCCTAGCATTCCATGTAAGCAAGTGCATGTTCTCCCTCTCAAACCTCATTTCGACTTGTCGCGAGCTTTCGAAAATGTGGTTATGGGCCCAAATCGGACACCGTATGCGAAAGTTTTGCCAATTTTTTCAAAAATTGATAGTCCAGGTAGTTCGTGTACACAATTACCCATTCTTCCACACGAACCTCATTTCGAATCGTTGTGAGCTTTTCGAAATGTGGTTATGGGCCCAAAACAGACACCATATGCGAAAGTTATCCCAAATTTTTTGAAAACTGACAATCCAAGCCTTCCGTGTACGGAAGTGCCTGTTCTTCCACACGAACCTCATTCTGAATCATCACGAGCTTTTTGAAATGTAATTATGAGCCCAAAATGAACACCAGACGTAAAAGTTATGCCAATTTTTTCGAAAATTGACAATCCAAGCATTTCGTGTATACAAGTGCTTATTCTTCCACACAAACCTCAGTCCGAATCATCACGAACTTTCCAAAATGTGGATATGGGCCCGAAACGGAAACTGTACACAAAAGTTATGCCAATTTTTCAAAAATTAATAGTCCAAGTGTTCTTTGCACGCAAGTGCCTATTCTTCCACACAACCTTGTTCTGAATCGTCGTGAGCTTTCCGAAATGTGGGTATGGGCCCAAAAGGACATCGTATGCCAAAGGTATGCCAATTTTTTTGAGAACTGACAATCCAAGCATTCCGTTTATGTAAGGGCCTGTTCTTTCACACGAACTTCATTTTGAATCGTTGCGAGCTTTTCGGAATGTGGTTATGGGCCACAAACGGACACCGTACTCGAAAGTTATGCCAATTTTTTCGAAAACTCAAAATCCAAGCATTTCACGTATGCAAGTGCCTGTTCTCCCACATGAAGCTCGTTCTGAATCGTCGTGAGCTTTTCCAAATGCTGTTATGTGCTAAAAACGGACACCGTATGCGAAAGTTATGCCAATTTTTTCAAAATCTAACAATCCAAGTGTTTCTTGTGCGCAATGGCCCGTTCTTCCACACGAACCTTGTTTCGAATTGTCGTGAGCTTTCCAAAATGTAGTTATGGCCCCAAAATGGACACCATATGCAAAAGTTATGCCAATTTTTTTGAAATTTGACAATCCAAGCATTTCGTGTACGCAATTGCTCATTCTTCCACATGAACCTCGTTCTGAATCATCGCAAGCTTTTTGAAATGTGGTTCTGAGACCGAAATGGACACCTATGCGAAAGTTATGCCAATTTTTTTGAAAACTAACAATCCAAGCGTTCCATATACGAAAGTGCCCGTTCTTCCACACGAACTTCATTCTGAATCATCACGAGCTTTCCAAAATGCGGTTATAGGCCTAAAACAGACACTGTATGTGAAAGTTATGCTAATTTTTTGAAAACTAATAATCCAAGCCTTCCGTATAAGCAAGTGCCTGTTCTCCCACATGAACCTCGCTCTGAATCGTCACGAGCTTTTCGAACTGTGGTTATGGGCTCAAAACGAACACCGTATGCGAAAGTTATGCCAATTTTTTCGAAAACTGACAATCTAAGCATTCCATGTACGCAAGTACCTGTTCTCCCATAGAAACCCTATTCCGAATCTTCATGAGCTTTTTGAAATGTGGTTATGGGCTCAGAACAGACACCGTATGCAAAAGTAATGCCAATTTTTTTGAAATCTAACAATCCAAGCATTTCGTGTACGCAATTACCCGTTCTTCCACACGAATCTCGTTTCAAATCATTGCGAGCTTTTTGAATTATGGTTATGGGTCCTTAACGGACACCTATGTGGAAGTTTTACTAATTTTTTTGAGAACTGACAATCCAAGCATTCCATGTACACAACTGCCCATTCTTCCACATGAACTTCATTCTGAATCGTCGCGAGCTTTCCAAAATGTGGTTATGGGCCCAAAACAGACACTGTATGCAAAAGTTATACCAATTTTTTGAAAACCGACAATCTAAGCCTTCCGTGTAAGTAAGTGTCCATTCTTCCACTCGAGCCTTGTTTCGAATCATCGCGAGCTTCTTGAAATGTGGTTATGGGCCAAAAATGAACACCGTATGCGAAAATTATGCCATTTTTTTCAAAAACTGACAATCTAAGCATTCCATGTATGCAAGTGTATGTTCTCCCTCATGAACCTCATTCCAACTCATCGCGTGCTTTCCGAAATGTGGTTATGGGCCCAAAACGAACACCGTATGCGAAAGTTATGCCAATTTTTTCAAAAACTGACAATCCAAGCATTTCGTGTATGCAATTGCCCATTCTTTCACACAAACCTCATTTCTAATCATCGTGAGCTTTTTGAAATGCGATTATGGGCCTAAAACGAACACCATATGTGAAAGTTATGCCAATTTTTTTGAAAATTGACAATCCAAGCCTTTCATGTACACAAGTGCCTGTTCTTCCACATGAACCTCATTCTGAATCGTCACGAGCATTTCGAAATGTGATTATGGACCCAAAACAAATACCAGATGATAAACTTATGCCATTTTTTTTAAAACTGACAATCCAATCATTCCGTGTATGCAAGTGCCTGTTCTCCCATAGGAACCTCGTTCCGAATCGTCACGAGCTTTTCGAAATGTGGTTATGGGCCCAAAATGGACACCTTATGCAAAAGTTTTGCCAATTTTTTCGAAAAATTAGAATCCTAGCATTTCGTGTATGCAAGTGCCTATTTTCCCTCATGAATTTCGTCACGACCTTTTCGAAATGTGGTTATGGCCCTACAACGAAACCTGCATGCAAAATTTATGCCAATTTTTCAAAAACTGACAATTCAAGCATTTCGTGTATGCAATTGCCCATTCTTCCACACAAACCTCATTTCAAATCGCCGCGAGCTTTTTGGAAATGTGGTTATGGGACCAAAACGGACACCTATGTGAAAGTTATAACAATTTTTTCGAGAACTGACAATCCAACGTTCCAAGTACGCAAGTGCCCGTTCTTCCACACGAATATCATTCCGAATCATAGTGAGCTTTCCAAAATGTGCTTATGGGCCCAAAACGTACACCGTATGTGAAAGTTATGCCAATTTTTTTGAAAATTGACAATCTAAGCCTTCCGTATAAGCAAGTGCATGTTCTTTGACACGAACCTCATTTCGAATCGTTGCGAGCTTTTCGAAATGTGGTTATGGGCCCAAAATGAACATTGTATGCGAAACTTAACCCAATTTTTTCAAAAAACTGACAATCTAAGCATTCTGTGTATGCAAATGCCTGTTCTCCCACAGGAACCCCATTTTGAATCGTCGCAAGCTTCTTGAAATGTGGTTATGGGCCCAAAACGAACACAGTATGTGAAAGTTTTGCCAATTTTTTCTAAAACTTACAATCTTAGTGTTTCCTGTAAGCAAGTGCATGTTTTTCCTCAAGAACCTCATTCTAACTCATCGTGAGCTTTTCGAAATGTGGTTATGTGCCCAAAACGGACACCGTATGCGAAAGTTACGCTAATTTTTTCAAAAACTGACAATCCAAGCACTTAATGTATGCAATTGCCCGATCTTCCACACGAAACTCGTTCCAAATCATCGCGAGCTTTTTAAAATGTGGTTATGGGTCCAAAACGGACACCATATGCGAAAGTTATGCCAATTTTTTTGAAAACTGACAATCCAAGCCTTCCGTGTACGCAAGTGCTTGTTCTTCCACACGAACCTCATTCTGAATCATCGCAAACTTTTCAAAATGTAGTTATGGACCCAAAACAAACACCGTATACGAAAGTTATGCTATTTTTTTTGAAAACTGGCAATCCAATCATTCTGTGTATGCAAGTGCCGGTTCTCCCACAGGAACCTCATTCCGAATCGACCTTTTCGAAATGTGGTTATGGGCCGAAAATGAACGCCGCATGTGAAAGTTTTGCTAATTTTTTCAAAAACTGACAATCCTAGCATTTCGTGTAAGCAAGTGCCTGTTTTCCCTCACAAACCTCGTTCTGACTCATCGTGAGACTTCCAAAATGTGGTTATGGGCCAAAAATAGACACAGTATGTGTAAATTATGCCAATTTTTCGAAAACTGACAAGCATTCCATATACGCAAGTACCCCACACGAACCTCGTTCCGAATCATCTTGAGCTTTTCCAAATGAGGTTATGGGCCCAAAAAGGACACTGTTTGCATAAGTTATGCAATTTTTTTGAAAATTGACAATCCAAGCATTTCGTGTAGGTAAGTGCCCGTTCTCCCACACAAACCTTGTTTCGAATCGTCACGAGCTTTTCGAAATGTGGTTATGGGCCCAAAACGGACATCGTATGCGAAACTTATGCCTTTTATTTTGAAAATTGACAATCCAAGCGTTCCATGTACGTGAGTGCCTGTTCTTCCACATGAACATCATTCCAAATCATCGTGAGCTTTCTAAAATGTGGTTATGGGCCCGAAACAAACACCGTATGCGAAAGTTATGCCAATTTTTTCGAGAACCCACAATCCAAGCGTTTCGTGTACACTAGTGCCCGTTCTTCCACAAGAATTTCATTCCGAATCTTCATGAGCTTTTTGAAATATTGTTATGGGCCCAAAATGGACACCGTATACAAAAGTTATGTCAATTTTTTTGAAAACAGATAATCCAAGCCTTCCGTGGACCCAAGTGCTCGTTCTTCCAGATGAACTTCGTTTCGAATTATCGTGAGCTTTTAAAAATGTGGTTATGGGCTCAAAATGAATACCGTATGTGAAAGTTAAGCCAATTTTTTCAAAAATTGACAATCCAAGCATTCAGTTTACGCAAGTGCCTACTCTCCCACACGAACCTCGTTTCGAATCGCTGGGAGCTTTCTGAAATGTGGTTATGGGTCCAAAAAGACACCGTAAGAGAAATTTATGCCAATTTTTTGAAAACTGAAAATCCAAGCATTTAGTGTACGCAAGTGCCTATTCTCCCACACAAGCCTTATTCTGAATCGTCGTGAACTTTTCCAAATGCAGTTATAGGCCCAATACGGACACCATATGCGAAGTTATGCCAATTTTTTCAAAATAAGACAATCCAAGTGTTCCGTGTATGCAAGTGCCCATTTCTCCACATGAAACTCGTCTTCAATTGTCGTGAGCTTTTCGAAATGTGGTTATGGGCCCAAAACAGACACCGTATGCGAAAGTTGTGCCCATTTTTTTGAAAACTCACAATCCAAGAATTCTGTACGCAAGTGCCCGTTCTTCCATATGAACCTAGTTTTGAATTGTCACAAGCTTTTTGAAATGTGGTTATAAGCTCAAAACAAACATCCTATGTGAAAGTTGCGCCAATTTTTTTGAAAACTAACAATCCAAGCATTCAGTGTACGCAAGTGTCTATTCTCCCACGTGAACCTCCTTCTGAATCATAGCGAGCTTTCTGAAATGTCATTTTGGGCCCAAAACGGACACGGTATGTGAAAGTTATGACAATTGTTTTGAAAACTGACAATTTAAGCATTTCGTGTACACAAGTGCCCATTCTTCCACACGAATCTCGTTCCGAATTGTCGCGAGCTTTTCGAAATGTAGATATCGGCCCAAAATGGACACTGTATGCGAAAGTTATGCTAATTTTTTCAAAAACTGACAATCCAAGCATTTCGTGCACGCAAGAGCCCGTTCTTCCACATGAACCTCGTTTCGAATCATCGTGAGCTTTTCGAAATGTGGTTATGGGCTCAAAACAAACACCGTATGTGAAAGATCTGCCAATTTTTTTGAAAATTGACAATCTAAGCATTCAGTGTACACACATGCCTGTTCTCCCACACGAACCTCGTTTCGAATCATCACGAACTTTTCAAAATGTGGTTATGGGCCCAAAATGAAAATCATATGCGAAAGTTATGGGTATTTTTTCAAAAACTGACAACCCAAGCCTACCGTGAACGAAAGTACCTATTCTTCCACACGAACCTCATTTCGAATCGTCGTGAGCTTTTGGAAATGTAGTTATGGGATCAAAACGGACACCGTATGCGAAAGTTATGCCAATTTTTTTGAAAATTGTTAGTCTAAGCGTTCCGTGTATATAGGTGCCTATTCATCCACATGAACCTCTTTTCGAATCGCTACAAGCTTTCCAAAATGTGGTTATGGGCCCTAAACGAACACCGCATATGAAAGTTATGCCAATTTTTTTGAAAACTAAAAATCTAAGCGTTCTGGGTACGTAAGTGCCCATTCATCCAGACGAACCTCATTCTGAATCATCACAAGCTTTCAGAAATGTTGTTATTGGCCAAAAATGGACATTGTATGCAAAAGTTATGCCAATTTTTTCAAAATTAGACAATCTAAGTGTTCCTTGTATGCAAAAATCTCATTTCAAATCATCGCGAGCTTTTCAAAATGTGGATATCGACCCAAAATGGACACCGTATGCGAAAGTTATACTAATTTTTTCAAAAACTAAAAATCCAAGCATTTCGTGCACGCAAGAGCCCGTTCTTCTACATGAACCTCGTTCCGAATCATCACGAGCTTTTCAAAATGTGGTTAGGGGCTCGAAATGAACACCCTATGTGAAAGTTGTTCTAAATTTTTTGAGAACTGACAATCCAAGCATTCAGTGTATGCAAGTGCCTGTTCTCCTACACAAACCTTGTTTTGAATCATAGCGAGCTTTTCAAAATGTGGTTATGGGCCCAAAACGGACACCGTATGCGAAAGTTATGTGAATTTTTTTGAAAACTGACAATCTAAGCATTCCGTGTACACAAGTGCTCATTCTTCAACACGAATCTCATTCCGAATCATCGCGAGCTTTTTGAAATGTGGATAACGGCCCAAAATAGACACCGTATGCGAAGTTATGCTAATTTTCTCAAAAACTGACAATCCAAACATTTCATACACACAAGAGCCCGTTCTTCCACATGAACCTCGTTTCGAATCATCGTGAGCTTTTTGAAATGTGGTTATGGGCTCAAAACGAACATGTGAAAGTTATGCCCATTTTTTTGAAAATTGACAATCCAAGCACTCAGTGTACGCATGTGCCTATTTTCCCACACGAACCTCATTTCAAATCATCATGAGCTTTCCGAAATGTGGTTATGGACCCAAAACGAAAACCGTATGCAAAAGTTATGGGAATTTTTCAAAAATTGACAATCTAAGCCTTTCGTGAATGTAAGTGCCTATTCTTCTACACGAACCTCATTTCGAATCGTCGTGAGCTTTTGGAAATGTGGTTATGGGCCCAAAATCGACACCGTGTGCGAAAGTTATGCCAATTTTTTTGAAAACTATCAGTCCAAGCGTTTCGTGTATGCAGTTGCCTATTTGTCCACACGAACCTCATTTTGAATCGTTGCGAGCTTTCCAAAATGTGGTTATGGGCCCTAAACGAACACCGTATACGAAAGTTATGCCAATTTTTTCGAAAATTGACAATCTAAGCGTTCTAGGTACGCAAGTACCTATTCTTCCAGACGAAACCTCATTCTGAATCGTTGCGAGCTTTCAAAAATGTTGTTATTGGCTAAAAATGGACACTTTATGAGAAAGTTATGCCAATTTTTTCAAAATCAGACAATCCAAGTGTTCCGTGTACGCAAGAATCTCGTTTCAAATCGTCGCGAGCTATTCAAAATGTGAATATCGGCCCAAAAAGGACAACATATGAGAAAGTTATGCTAATTTTTCAAAAACTGACAATCCAAGCATTTCGTGCACGCAAGAGCCCATTCTTCCACATGAACCTCATTCCAAATCATCCTGAGCTTTTCGAAATGTGGTTATAGGCTCAAAACGAACACCCTATGTGAAAGTTGTACCAATTTTTTTGAAAACTGACAATTCAAGCATTCAGTGTACGCAAGTGCCTGTTCTCCTACGCGAACCTTATTTCGAATCATAGAGAGCTTTTCGAAATGTGGTTATAGGCCCAAAACGGACACCTTATGCAAAAGTTATGAGAATTTTTTCAACAACTGACAATCCAAGCATTTCGTGTACACAAGTACCCGCTCTTCCATAGGAATCTCGTTTCAAATCGTCACGAGGTTTTTGAAATGTGGATATCGGCCCAAAACGGACACCGTATGTGAAAGTTATGCTATTTTTTTCAAAAACTAACAATCCAAGCGTTTCATGCACACAAGAGCCCGTTCTTCCACACGAACCTCATTCTAAATCATCGTGAGCTTTTCGAAATGTGGTTATGGGCTCAAAATGAACACCCTATGTGAAAGTTGTGCCAATTTTTTTGAAAACTAATAATCCAAGCATTCAGTGTACGCAAGTGCATGTTCTCCTACGTGAACCTCATTTCGAATCATAGCGAGCTTTTCAAAATGTGGTTATGGGCCCAAAATGGACACCGTATGCGAAAGTTATGTGAAGTTTTTCGAAAACTGACAATCCAAGCATTTTGTGTACACAAGTGCCCATTCTTCCCCATGAATCTCATTCTGAATCGTTGCGAACTTTTCAAAATGTGGATATCGGCCCAAAATAGACACCTTATGCGAAAAGTTATACTAATTTTTTCAAAAATTGAAAATCAAAGCGTTTTGTGCACGCAAGAGCCCGTTCTTCCACACGAACCTCTTTCTGAATTGTCGTGAGCTTTTCGAAATGTGGTTATGGGCTAAAAACGAACATCGTATGTGAAAGTTATGCCAATTTTTTTGAAAATGTACAATCCAAGCATTCAGTGTACACACGTGCCTGTTCTCCCACATGAACCTCACTCCGAATCATCGCGAGCTTTCCAAAATGTGGTTATGGGCCCAAATGAAAACCGTATGCTAAAGTTATGGAAATTTTTTTGAAAACTGACAATCCAAGACTTCCATGAATGCAAGTACCTATTCTTCCACATGAACTTCGTTCCAAATCATCCTGAGCTTTTAGAAATGTGGTTATCGGCCCAAAACGGACACCGTATGCGAAAGTTATGCCAATTTTTTCGAAAATTGTCAGTCCAAGCATTTCGTGTATGCAGTGCCTATTCCTCCACACGAACCTCATTTCAAATCGTTGCGAGCTTTCCGAAATGTGGTTATGGGCTCTAAACGAACATCGTATATGAAAGTTATGCCAATTTTTTCAAAAGCTAACAATCTAAGCGTTCTGGGAACACAAGTGCCTGTTCTTCTAGGCGAACCTTGTTTCGAATCGTCGCGAGCTTTCAAAAATGTTGTTATTGGCAAAAAATGGACACTGTATGTGAAAGTAATGCCAATTTTTTCAAAATCAGACAATCCAAGTGTTTTGTGTATGCAGGTGCTTGTTTCAAATCGTCGTGAGCTTTCCGAAATGTGGTTATGGGCCTAAAACAGACACCATATGCAAAAGTTATGCCCATTTTTTTTGAAAATTGACAATCCAAGCGTTCCATGTATGCAAGTGCCCATTCTTCCACACGAACCTCATTCCGAATAGTTGCGAGCTTTTCGAAATTTGGTTATGGGCTCAAAAGGAACACCCTATGTGAAAGTTGTACCAATTTTTTTTAAATCTGACAATCTAAGCATTCAATGTATGCAAGTGCCTGTTCTCCTACGTGAACCTCGTTCTGAATCACAGCAGCTTTTCAAAATTGGTTATGGGCCCAAAATGATCACCGTATGCAAAAGTTGTGTGAATTTTTTTGAAAACTAACA
The DNA here is from genome assembly GCF_002742605.1 of Olea europaea var. sylvestris. Taxonomy (NCBI): domain Eukaryota; kingdom Viridiplantae; phylum Streptophyta; class Magnoliopsida; order Lamiales; family Oleaceae; genus Olea; species Olea europaea. The sequence continues at coordinate 188,022 of NW_019227420.1, read as the reverse complement.
ATCCAAGGATTTCGTGTACATAAGTGCCCATTCTTCCACATGAATCTCATTTCGAATTATCCCTAGCTTTTCAAAATGTGGATATCAACCCAAAATGGACACCGTATGCAAAAGTTATGCTAATTTTTTTAAAAATTGCCAATCCAAGCGTTTCGTGCATGTAAGAGCCCTTTCTTCCACATGAACCTCATTCCAAATCATCTCCAGCTTTTTGAAATTGGTTATAGGCTCAAAATGAACGCCGTATGTGGAAGTTATGCCAATTTTCTTGAAAATTGATGATCCAAGCATTCAGTGTATGCACGTGCATATTTTCCCATACGAACCTTGTTCCGAATCATCGTGAGCTTTCTGAAATGTGGTTATGGGTCCAAAATGAAAATCATATGCGAAAGTTATGGGAATTTTTTTGAAAACTAACAATCCAAGCCTTTCGTGAATGCAAGTGCTTATTTCCCCACATGGACCTCCTTCAAATCGTCGTGAGCTTTTAGAAATGTGGTTATGGGTCCAAAACGGACACCATATGCGAAAGTTATGCCAATTTTTTCGAAAACTATCAGTCCAAGCGTTCCGTGTATGCAGGTACCTATTCGTCCACACGAACCTGGTTCCGAATCCTTGCTAGCTTTCCAAAATGTGGTTATGGGCCCTAAACGAACACCGTATATGAATTTATGCCAATTTTTATGAAAACTGACTATCTAAGCATTTTGGGTACCCAAGTCCCTATTCTTCGAGACGAACCTCATTTTGAATCGTCGCGAGCTTTAAGAAATGTTGTTATTGGCCAAAAATGGACACTGTATGCGAAAGTTATGCCAATTTTTTCAAAATTAGACAATCCAAGTGTTCCGTGTATGCAAGTGCTCATTTTGAATCGTCGTGAGCTTTCCGACAAGTCGTTATGGGCCTAAAACAGACACCGTATATGAAAGTTATGCCCATTTTTCTGAAAACTAACAATCCAAGCATTCCGTGTATACAAGTGCCCGTTCTTCCACATGAACCTCATTCCGAATCGTCGTGAGCTTTTTGAAATGTGGTTATGGGCTCAAAACGAACACCCTATGTGAAAGTTGTGCTAATTTCTTTGAAAACTGACAATCCAAGCATTCAGTGTACGCAAGTGCCTATTCTCCTACACAAACCTCATTTTGAATCATAGCGAGCTTTTCAAAATGTGGTTATGGGCCCAAAATGGACACCGTATGTGAAAGTTATGCGAATTTTTTCGAAAACTAACAATCCAAGAATTCTGTGTACACAAGTGCCCATACTCTCACACGAATCTCGTTCCGAATCGTCGCGAGCTTTTCGAAATGTGGACATTGGCCCAAAATGAACACCATATGTGAAAGTTATGCTAATTTTTTCAAAAACTGACAATCCAAGTTTTTCGTGCACGCAAGAGCCTGTTCTTCCACACGAACCTCGAATCGTCGTGAGCTTTTCAAAATGTAATTATGGGCTCAAAATAAACACCGTATGTGAAAGTTACGCCAATTTTTTTGAAAATTGACAATCAAGTATTCAGTGTACGCACGTGCCTGTTCTCCCACACGAACCTCGTTCCAAATCATCACGAGCTTTCCGAAATGTGGTTACAGGCCCAAAATAAAAATCGTATGCGAAAGTTATGGGAATTTTTTCAAAAACCAAAAATCCAAGCCTTCCCTGAATGCAAGTGCCTATTCTTCCACACGAACCTCATTCTGAATCATCGTGAGCTTTTGGAAATCTAGTTATGGGCCCAAAACGAACACCGTATGTGAAAGTTATGCCAATTTTTTCAAAAACTGACAATCCAAGCGTTCTGTGCACACAATAGCCCGTTCTTCCACACGAACCTCGTTTCGAATCATCGCGAGCTTTTTGAAATGTGGTTATGGGCTCAAGACAAACATCGTATGTGAAAGTTATTCCAATTTTTTAGAAAATCAACAATCGAGCATTCAGTGTACGAACATGCCTATTCTCCCACACAAACCTCATTCTGAATCATCGCGTACTTTTTGAAATGTGGTTATGGGCCCAAAACGGACACTGTATTCAAAAGTTATGGGAATTTTTTCGAAAATTGACAATCCAAGCCTTCTGTGAATGCAAGTGCCTGTTCGTCTACACGAACCTTGTTCAAAATTATCACGAGCTTTTCCCAAAACAGCCAAAATCCCTCATACATCACGACGAAGCAGTGAGTTCAATCCAAAACGGTCGCTGTATTTTTGAAAAGTACTTGTGGGTCCAAAATGGACACCGTGTAGAAAAGTTACGCTCAATTCTTCGAACGTCGACAATCCAAGCGTTCCAAATATGCAAGTGCTCATTCTTCCACAAATGACGAAAATCCCTCGCATGTCACACTAAAGTGGTGCTTTCAATCCAAAACGGTTGCTACATTTTCAAAAAGTACTTATGGGTCCGAAATGGAAACAGTGTGCAAAAGTTACGTTCAAATCTTCGAACGCCGACAATCCAAGCGTTCCAAATATGCAAGTGCTCGTTCTTCCATAAATGACCGAAATCCCTCATACTTCACGACGAAGCAATGAGTTCAAATCGAAATGGTCACTACATTTTTGAAAAGTACTTATGGGCCCAAAACGGACACCGTGTCTGAAAGTTACGCTCAACTCTTCGAACACCCACAATCCAAGAATTCCAAATATGCAATTGCTCATTCTTCCACAAACGATCGAAATCCCTCACACGTCACGCCAAATTGGTGAGTTCAATCCAAAACAATCGCTATATTTCCAAAACGTACTTATGGGCCCAAAATGGAAATATTGTGCAAAAGTTACGCTCAATTCTTCAAACGCCAACAATCCAAGCTTTCCAAATATGTAAGTGCTCGTTCTTCCACAAACGGATGAAATCCCTCACACGTTACGCCGAAGCAGTGAGTTCAATCAAAAATGGTCACTACATTTCTGAAAAGTACTTATGGGCCCAAAATGGAAACTGTGTGCAAAAGTTACGCTCAATTCTTCGAACGCCGACAATCCAAGCGTTCCAAATATGCAAGTGCTCGTTCTTCTGCAAATGGCCAAAATCCCTCACACGTCATGTAGAAGCAGTGAGTTCAATCAAAAATGATCGCTACATTTCTGAAAAGTACTTATGGGCCCAAAATGGAAATAGTGTGCAAAAGTTACGCTCTATTCTTGAAACGCTGACAATCCAAGCGTTCCAAATATGCAAAGTGCTCGTTCTTCCACAAATGGCTAAAATACGTCATACATCACGGTGAAGCGATTAGTTTAATCCAAAATGGTCACCACATTTCCGAACAGTACTTATGGGCCCAAAACGGACACCGTGTGTAAAAGTTACGCTCAATTCTTCGAACATTGACAATCCAAGTGTTCCAAATATGCAAGTACTCACTCTTCCACAAACGGCTGAAAAACCTTATACATCATGACAAAGCGGTGAGTTCAATCTAAAATGGTCGCTACATTTTCGAAAAGTACTTGTGGGCCCAAAACGGACACTTTGTGCAAAAGTTACGCTCAATTCTTCGAACCCCGACAATCAAAGCGTTCCAAATATGAAAGTGCTCGTTCTTTTACAAACGGCCAAAATCCCTCACACATCATGCCAAAGCGGTGAGTTCAGTCCAAAATGGTCGCTACATTTTCGAACAGTACTTATGGGCCAAAAGTGGAAACGGTGCGTAAAAGTTACGCTCAATTCTTCAAACGTCGACAATCCAAGTGTTCTAAATATACAAGAGCTCATTCTTCCACAAATGGCCGAAATCCCTCTCATGTCACGCTGAAGCAGTACGTTCATCCAAAACAGTTGCTATATTTTCAAAAAGTACTTATGGCCCCGAAATGGAAACAGTGTGCAAAAGTTACGCTCAAATCTTCGAACGCCGACAATCCAAGCATTCCAAATATGCAAGTACTCGTTCTTCCATAAATGGCCGAAATCCCTCATATGTCATGATGAAGCGATGAGCTCAATCTGAAATGTTCGCTACATTTTCGAAAAGTACTTATCGGCCCAAAACGGACACCGTGTATGAAAGTTACTCTCAATTCTTCGAACGCCCACAATCCAAGCTTTCCAAATATGCAATTGCTCGTTCTCCCACAAACGGTCGAAATCCCTCAAATGTCACGCTGAAGCGGTGAGTTCAATCCAAAATGGTCGCTACATTTCTGAAACATACTTATGGGCCCAAAATGGAAACAGTGTGCAAAAGTTACGCTCAATTCTTTGAACGCCAACAATCCAAGCGTTCCAAGTATACAAGTGCTCGTTCTTCCAAAAACGATTGAAATCCCTCACACGTCATGCCGAAGCATTGAGTTCAATCCAAAACGGTCCTACATTTCTGAAAAGCACTTATGGGCCCAAAATGGAAACTGTGTGCAAAAGTTACGCTAAATTCTTCGAACGCTGACAATCCAAGTGTTCTAATTATGCAAGTGCTCGTTCTTCTACAAATGGCTGAAATCCATCATACGTCATGGCGAAGCCGTGAGTTCAATCCAAAATGGTCACCACCTTTTTGAAAAGTACTTATGAGCTCAAAACGAACACCGTGTGCAAAAGTTACGCTCAATTTTTCGAACGCCGACAATCCAAGCGTTCCAAAAACACAAGTGCTCGTTTTTCCACAAACAGACGAAATCCCTCATACGTTACGACGAAGAGGTAAGTTCAATCCAAAATGATCGCTGCATTTCTGAAAAGTACTTATGGGCCCAAAACATACACTGTATGCTAAAGTTACACTCAATTCTTCGAACACCGAAATCCCTCACATGTCACGTCGATGGAGTGAGTTCAATCCAAAATGGTTGCTACATTTTCAAAAAGTACTTATGGGCCCAAAACGGACACCATGTGCAAAAGTTACACTCAGTTCATCGAACGCCGACAATCCAAGCGTTCCAAATATGGAAGTGCTCGTTCTTTCACAAACGGCTGAAATCCCTCAGACATCACACCGAAGCGGTGAGTTCAATCCAAAACGGTCGCTACATTTTTGAAAAGTACTTATGGGCCCAAAATGGAAACAATGTACAAAAGTTACGCTCAATTCTTCAAACGCCAACAATCCAAGCGTTCCAACTATGCAAGTGTTCGTTCTTCCACAAATGGTCAAAATCCCTCATACGTCGTTGTGAAGCGATGAGTTCAATCCAAAATGGTTGCTACATTTCTGAAAAGTACTTATGGGCCCAAAACGGACACCGTGTGCAAAAGTTACGCTCAATTCTTCGAACGTCGACAATCCAAGCGTTCCAAATATGCAAGTGCTCGTTCTTCCACAAACGGCCAAAATCCCTCACACATCACGCTGAAGCGGTGAGTTCAATCCAAAATGGTCGCTACATTTTCGAACCATAATTATGGGCCAAAAATGGAAACAGTGTGCAAAAGATACTTTCAAATCTTCAAACGCTGACAATCCAAGCGTTCAAAATATGCAAGTGCTCGTTCTTCCACAAATGGTCAAAATCCCTTATACATCACGACGAAGCGATGAGATCAATCCGAAATGGTCGCCACATTTTCAAAAAGTACTTATGGGCTCAAAACGAACACCGTGTGCGAAAGTTACGCTCAATTCTTCGAATGCCCACAATCCAAGCATTCCAAATATGCAATTGCTAGTTCTCCCACAAACGGCCAAAATTCCTCAGACGTCACGCTAAAGCGGTGAGTTCAATCCAAAATGGTTGCTACATTTCCGAAACATACTTATGGGCCCAAAATGGAAACAGTGTGCAAAGGTTACGCTCAATTCTTCGAATGTCGACAATCCAAGCGTTCCAAATATGCAAGTGCTCGTTCTTCCACAAACGGCCAAAATTCCTCACACGTCATGTCGAAGCATTGAGTTCAATCCAAAATGGTCGCTCCATTTCTGAAAAGTACATTTTTTGAAGAAAGAGCACTTTCATATTTGGATTGTCAACGTTCGAAGTATTTTGCACACAGTGTCCGTTTTGGTCCCATAACTACTTTTCAAAAATGTAGCGACCATTTTGGATTGAACTTATGACTTCGTCATAACGTATGAGGGATTTTGGCCATTTTTCGAAGAATGAGCACTTGCATATTTGGAACGCTTGGATTGTCGACGTTCGAAGAATTGAGCGTAACTTTTGCATATCGTGTCCGTTTTGGGCCCATAAGTACTTTTCAGAAATGTAGCGACTATTTTGGAATGAACTCACCCCTTTACCATGACGTCTAAGGGATTTTGGCCATTTTTTGAAGAACGAGCACTTGCATATTTGGAACACTTGGATTGTCGGCGTTCGAAGAATTGAGCGTAACTTTTGCATACGGTGTCCATTTGGGCCCATAAGTACTTTTTGAAAATGTAGCGATCGTTTTGGATTGAACTCATGGCTTTACCATGATGTATGAGGAATTTTAACCATTTTTCAAGAAAAGACCACTTGCATATTTGGATTGTCGGCGTTTGAAGAATTTTGTACACCGACCGTTTTGGGCCCATAAGTACTTTTCGAAAATGTAGCGACCGTTTTGGATTGAACTTACGGCTTCATTGTGGCGTATGAGGGATTTTAGCTGTATTTCGAAGAACGAGCACCAGCATATTTGGATTGTCGATGTTTGAAGAATTGAGCGTAACTTTTGCACACGGTGTCCGTTTTGTGCCAATAAGTTCTTCTCAAAAATGTAGCGACCGTTTTGGATTAAACTCACGGCTTCATCGTGACGTATGAGGGATTTTGATAGTTTTTCAAAGAATGACAACTTGCATATTTGGAACTCTTGGATTGTCGACGTTCGAAGAATTGAGCGTAACTTTTACACACGATCTCCGTTTTGGGCCTATAAGTATTTTTCAAAAATGTAGCGACCGTTTTGGATTGAACTCAAGGCTTCGTCGTGATGTATGAGGGATTGTGACCATTTTTTGAAGAACAAGCACTTTTATATTTGGAACGCTTGGAATGTCAGCGTTCGAAAAACTGAGCGTAACTTTTGCACACGGTGCCCGTTTTGGGCATATAAGTACTTTTCGAAAATGTTGCGACCGTTTTGGATTGAACTCACGGCTTAGTCATGACGTATGAGGGATTTCAATTGTTTTTTGAAGAATGAGCACTTGCTTATTTGGAACGCTTAGATTGTCGGCATTCGAAGAATTGAGCGCAACTTTTGCAAACGGCATCCATTTTGGGCCCATAAAGTACTTTTCGAAAATATAGCGACCGTTTTGGATTGAACTCACGGTTTCATCATGACGTACGAGTGATTTTGACCATTTATCGAAGAATGAGCACATGCATATTTGGATTGTCAGCATTCGAAGAATTTTGCACACGATGTCCATTTTGGGCTCATAAGTCATTTTTGAAAATGTTGCGACCATTTTGGATTGAACTCATGGCTTCATCGTGACGTATGAGGGATTTCGACCTTTTTCAAAGAATGAGCACTTGCATATTTGGATTGTCGGCATTCGAAGAATTGGGCGTAACGTTTGCACACGGTGTCCATTTTTGGCCCATAAGTACTTTTCAGAAATGTAGCGAGCATTTTGGATTGAAGTCACCACTTCATCATTACTTATGAGGGATTTTGGCCATTTTTCGAAGAATGAGCACTTGAATATTTGGAATGCTTGGATTGTCGACATTCGAAGAATTGAGCGTAACTCTTGCATATAGTGTTCGTTTTGGGCCCATAAGTACTTTTCGAAAATGTAGCGACCATTTTGGATTGAACTCACCCCTTCACCGTGACGTTTGAGGGATTTCGGCCATTTCTTGAAGAATGAGCACTTGCATATTTGGAACACTTGGATCGTCGACATTCGAAGAATTGAGCGTAACTTTTGCATACGATGTTCGTTTTGGGCCTATAAATACTTTTCGAAAATGTAGCGACCATTTTAGATTAAATACATGGCTTCATCGTGATGTATGAGGGATTTTGACCATTTTTTGAAGAAAGAGCACTTGCATATTTGGATTGTCGGCGTTCGAAGAATTTTGCACACGGTGTCCGTTTTGGGCCCAAAAGTACTTTTAGGAAATGTAGCAACCGTTTTGGATTGAACTCATGACTTCATCATGATGTACAAGGAATTTTGACCATTTTTCGAAATACGAGCACTTACATATTTGGATTGTCGGTGTTTAAAGAATTGAGTGTAACTCGTTTTGGGCCCATACGTACTTTTCGAAAATGTAGCGACTGTTTTGGATTGAACCCACTACTTTGTCGTGACGTATGTGGGATTTTGGCCATTTTTTTAAGAATGAGCACTTGCATATTTGGAATGCTTAGATTGTCGACGTTCGAAGAATTGAGCGTAACTCTTGCATACGGTGTCCGTTTTGGGCCCATAAGTACTTTTCAAAAATGTAGCAACCATTTTGGATTGAACTCACCTCTTCGCCGTGATGTATGAGGGATTTTGGCCATTTTTTGAAGAATGAGCACTTGCATATTTGGAACGCTTGGATTGTCAGCGTTCGAAGAATTGAGCGTAACTTTTGCAGACGGTGTCCGTTTTGGGCCCATAAGTACTTTTCGAAAATGTAGCCACCATTTTGGATTGAACTCATGGCTTCATTGTGATGTATGAGGGATTTCAATCATTTTTTGAAGAATGAGCACTTGCATATTTGGATTGTCGGCGGTCGAAGAATTGAGCGTAACTTTTGCACACGGTGTCCATTTTGGGCCCATAAGTACTTTTCAAAAATGTAGCGACCATTTTCAATTGAACACACAGCTTCGTTGTGACATATAAGGGACTTTTACCATTTTTCAAAGAATGAGCACTTGCATATTTGGAACCCTTGGATTGTCGGCGTTCAAAGAATTGAGCGTAACTTTTGCGTACGACGTCCGTTTTGGGCCCATAAGTACTTTTTGGAAATGTAGCGACCATTTTAGATTGAACTCACCCCTTCACCGTAACGTATGAGGAATTTTGGAGATTTTTCAAAAAAGGAACACTTGCATATTTGGAACGCTTGGATTGTCGACGTTCGAAGAATTGAGCGTAACTTTTGCGTACGGTGTCCGTTTTAGGCCTATAAGTACTTTTTGGAAATGTAGCGACCATCTTAGATTGAACTCATGGCTTCATCATGACGAATGAGGGATTTTGACCCTTTTTGGAAGTAAGAGCACTTGCATATTTGGATTGTCGGCGTTCGAAGAATTTTGCACACAATGTCCGTTTTAGGCCCATAAATACTTTTTGAAAATGTAGAGACCATTTTGGATTGAACTCAAGACTTCTTCATGACGTATGAGGGATTTTGACCATTTTTCAAAGAATGAGCACTTACATATTTTAATTGTTGACGTTTGAAGAATTGAACGTAACTTTTGCACACTGTGTCCGTTTTGGGCCTATAAGTACTTTTCAAAAATGTTGTGACCGTTTTGGATTGAACACACTGCTTCATCGTGACATATGAGGGATTTTGGCCATTTTTTGATGAATGAGCACTTGCATATTGGGAATGCTTGGATTGTCAGCGATCGAAGAATTGAACATAACTTTTGCATACCGTGTCCATTTTAGGCCCATAAGTACTTTTCGAAAATGTAGCGGCCATTTTGGATTGAACTCACCCCTTTGCCATGATGTCTGAGGGATTTTGGACATTTTTTGAAGAATGAGCACTTGCATATTTGAAACGCTTCGATTGTCGACGTTTGAAGAATTAAGCGTAACTTTTGCATAAGGTGTCCGTTTTGGGCCCATAAGTACTTTTCGGAAAGGTAGCGATCGTTTTGGATTGAACTCATGGCTTCATCGTTATGTATGAGGGATTTTGACCATTTTTTGAGAAAAGAGTACTTGCATATTTGGATCGTCGGCGTTCAAAGAATTTTGCACATGGTGTCCATTTTGGGCCCATAAGTACTTTCTGAAAATGTAGGGACCGTTTTGGATTGAACTCATGGCTTCATCATGATGTATGAGGGATTTTGACCATTTTTTTTAAGAACGAGAGCTTGTATATTTGGATTGTCGTCGCTCGAAGAATTGAGCGTAACTTTTGTACACGGTGTCCGTTTAAGGCTCGTAAGCACTTTTCGAAAATGTTGCGACCCCGACGTGACGTATGAAGGAGCTCGGCCATTTGTAGAAGAATGACCACTTGCATATTTGGAACGCTTGGATCGTCGACGTTCAAAAAATTGAGCGTAACCTTTGCATACGATGTCTGTTTTGGGCCCATAAGTACTTTTCAAAAATGCAGTGACCGTTTTAGATTGAACTCAAGGCTTCATCATGATGTATGAGGGATTTTAACCATTTTTTAAGAAAAGAGCACTTGCATATTTGGATTGTCGGCGTTCAAAGAATTTTGCACACGGTGTCCGTTTTGGGCCCATAAGTACTTTTTGAAAAATATAGCAACCATTTTGGATTGAACTCATGGCTTCGTTTTGATGTATGAGGGATTTTAACCATTTTTCAAAGAATGAGCACTTGCATATTTGGATTGTCGGCGTTCAAAGAATTGAGCGTAACTTTTTCACACAGTGTCCGTTTTGGGCCCATTAATACTTTTCGAAAATATAGCGACCATTTTGGATTGAACTCACCGCTTCGTCATGACGTATGAGGGATTTCAGCCATTTTTTGATGAATGAGCACATACATAGTTAAAACGCTTGGATTCTCGGTGTTCGAAGAATTAAGCGTAACTTTTGCATACGGTGTCCGTTTTTTGCCCATAAGTACTTTTCAAAAATGTAGCGACCATTTTGGATTGAACTCACCCCTTTACTATGACGTATGAGGGATTTTAGCCATTTTTCAAAGAACGAGCGATTGCATTTTTGGAACGCTTGGATTGCCGGCGTTCGAAGAATTGATTGTAACTTTTGCATACGGTGTCCGTTTTGAGCCCATAAGTACTTTTCAAAAATTTAGCGACCATTTCGGATTGAACTCAAGGCTTCTTCGTGACATATGAGGGATTTTTGCCATTTTTTGAAGAACGAGCACATGCATATTTGGAACGCTTGGATTGTCGGCGTTCGAAGAATTGAGCGTAACTTTTGCACACGGTATCCATTTTGGACTCATAAGTACTTTTCGAAAATGTGGCAACCATTTTGGATTGAACTCACCCCTTCATCATGACATATGTGTCATTTCGATCATTTTTTGAAGAACGAGCACTTACATATTTGGAATGCTTGGATTGTTGGCGTTTGAAGAACTGTGCGTAACTTTAGGAAACGGTGTCCGTTTTAGGCACCTAAGTACTTTTCAGAAATGTAGCGACTGTTTTGGATTGAACTCATAGCTTCATTGTGACATATGAGATATTTTGGTAACTTTTTAAAGAAAGAGTACTTGCATATTTGGGTTGTCGGCGTTCGAAGAATTTTACACATAGTGTCCGTTTTGGGCCCATAAGTACTTTTTGAAAATGTAGCGATCATTTTGGATTGAACTCATGGCTTCATCGTGACGTATGAGGGTTTTTGACCATTTTTCAAAGAAAGAGCACTTGAATATTTGGATTGTTGGGGTTCGAAGAATTTTGCACACGGTGTCCGTTTTGGGCCCATAAGTACTTTTCCAAAATGTAGCGATCGTTTTCAATTGAACTCACGGCTTCATCGTGACGTATGAGGGATTTTGACCATTTTTTGAAGAACGAGCACTTGCATATTTGGATTGTCAGCGTTTCAAGAATTGAGCGCAACTTTTGCACACGGTGTCCATTTAGGGGCCGTAAGTACTTTTCGAAAATGTAGCGACCATTTTGGATTGAACCCACAGCTTCATCATGAGGTATGAGGGATTTTAGCCGTTTGTAGAAGAATGACCACTTACATATTTGGAACGCTTAGATTGTCGGCGTTCGAAGAATTGAGCGTAGCATTTGCATACGGTGTTCGTTTTGGGCCCATAAATACTTTTCGGAAATGTAGTGACTGTTTTAGATTGATCTCATGGATTCGTCGTGATGTATGAGGGATTTTGACCATTTTTTGAGAAAAGTGCACTTGCATATTTGGATTGTCTACGTTCGAAAAATTT
>NW_019227420.1:166797-171016 GCF_002742605.1 Olea europaea var. sylvestris | reverse complement strand
TTTTCAAAAATGTAGCGACTACTTTGGATTGAACTTACCGCTTCATCACGACGTAGGCGGGATTTTTGCCTTTTTTTGAAGAACGAGCACTTGCATATTTGGAATGCTTGGGTTGTCGGTGTTCGAAAAATTGAGCGTAACTTTTGCACACGGTGTCCGTTTTGGGCCCACAAGTACTTTTCGAAAATATAGCGACCGTTTTGGATTGAACTCACCGCTTCGCTGTGATGTACGAGGGATTTTGGCCATTTGTGGAAGAATGACCACTTGCATATTTGGAACGCTTGGATTGTCAGCGTTCGAAAAATTGAGCGTAACTTTTGCAAACGGTGTTCGTTTTGGGCCCATAAGTACTTTTTGGAAATGTAGCGACCATTTTGGATTGAACTCAAGGTTTCGTCATGTTGTGTGAGAGATTTCAGCCATTTTTCAAAGAAAGAGCGCTTGCATATTTGGATTGTCGACGTTTGAAGAATTTTGCACATAGTGTCCGTTTTGGGCCCATAAGTACTTTTCGAAAATGTGGCAACTGTATTGGATTGAACTCATAGCTTCATCGTGACGTATGAGGGATTTCGACCATTTTTTGAAGAAATATCACTTGCATATTTGGATTGTCAGCGTTCGAAGAATTTTGCACACGGTGTCCATTTTGGGCCCATAAGTACTTTTCGAAATTGTTGTGACCATTTTGGATTGAACTCACTGCTTCATCGTGATGTATGAGGGATTACGATTGCTTTATGAAGAACGAGCACTTGCATATTTGGAACGCTTAGATTGACCGCATTCGAAGAATTGAGCATTACTTTTGTAGACGGTGTTCGTTTTTTGGGCCATAATGTACTTTTCGAAAATGTGGCATCTGTTTTAGATTGAACTCATGGCTTCGTCATGAGGTATGAAGGATTTCGACCATTTTTCAAAAAAAGAGCACTTGCATATTTGGATTGTCGGCGTTTGAAAATTTTTGCACGCGGTGTCCGTTTTGGGCCCATAAGTACTTTTCGAAAATGTAGCGACCGTTTTGGATTGAACTCATGGCTTCGTCCTGATGTATGATGGATTTGACCATTTTTTGAAGAATGAGCACTTGCATATTTGGATTGTCGGCGTTCGAAGAATTGAGCGTAACTTTAGCACACGGTATTCATTTTGGGCCCATAAGCACTTTTCAGAAATGTAGGGACCATTTTAGATTGAACTCACCGCTTCACCGTGATGTATGAGGGATTTTAGCCATTTGTGGAAGAACGACCACTTGCATATTTGGAACGTTTGGATTGTCGACGTTCGGAGAATTGAGCGTAACTTTTACAAACGGTGTCCGTTTTGGCCCATAAGTACTTTTCAGAAATGTAGCGATCGTTTTGGATTGAGCTCATGGCTTCGTCGTGACGTATGAGGGATTTAGGTCATTTTTTGAGGAAAGAGCACTTGCATATTTGGATTGTCGGCGTTCGAAGAATTTTGGACATAGTGTCCATTTTGGGCCCATCAGTACTTTTCGAAAATATAGCCATCGTTTTGGATTGAACTCACAGATTCATCGTGATTGATGAGGGATTTCGACCATTTTTTGAAAGAAAGAGCATTTGAATATTTGGATTGTCAGCTTTCGAGGAATTTTGCTCACAGTGTCTGTTTTGGGCCCATAAGTACTTCCAAAAATTTAGCGACCGTTTTGGATTGAACTCGCAGCTTCATCGTGACGTATGAAGGATTTCGACCATTATTCTAAGAATGAGCACTTGCAAATTTGGATTGTCGGCGTTCGACGAATTGAGCATAACTTTTGCACACGTGCGTTTAGGGCCCGTAAGTACTTTCAAAAAATGTAGCGACAGTTTTGGATTGAACTCACTGCTTCACCATGACGTATGAGGGATTTTGGCCATTTGTAGAAGAATGACCACTTGCATATTTGGAATGCTTGGATTGTCGACGTTCGAAGAATTGAGCGTAACATTTGCATACGTTGTCCATTTTTTGCCCATAAGTACTTTTCGAAAATGTAGCGACCATTTTAGATTGAACTCATGACTTCATTGTGATGTATGAGGGATTTTGCCCCTTTTTCGAAGAACGACCACTTGCATATTTGGATTGTCAGCGTTTGAATAATTGAGCGTAACTTTTGCACACGGTGTCCGCTTTGGGCCCATAACTACTTTTCGAAAATGTAGCGACCGTTTTAGATTGAACTCACCGCTTCATCATGACGTATGAGGGATTTTGGCCATTTTTCGAAGAACGAGCACATGCATGTTTGGAACTCTTGGATTGTCGACATTTGAAGAATTGAGAGTAACATTGCAGACGGTGTCCATTTTGGGCCCATAAGTACTTTTCGGAAATGTCACGTCCGTTTTGGATTGAACTCAACATTTTGTCGTGACGTATGAGGGATTTCAACCATTTTTTGAGGAAAGAGCACTTGCATATTTGGATTGTCGACGTTCGAAGAATTTTGCACACGCTGTCCGTTTTGGGCCCATAAGTACTTTTCGAAAATGTAGCGACCATTTTGAATTGAACTTATGGCTTCATCGTGATGTATGAGGGATTTTGACCATTTTTCGAAGAACGAGCACTTGCATAGTTAAATTGTTGGCGTTCGAAGAATTGAGTGTAACTTTTGTAAACGGTGTCCGTTTCGAGCCCATAAGTACTTTTCAGAAATGCAGCGACCATTTTGGATTGAACTCAACCCTTCGCCTTGAGGTCTGAAGGATTTGAGCCATTTTTTTAAGAATGAGCACTTACATATTTAGAACGCTTGGATTGTCGACGTTCGAAGAATTGAGCATAATTTTTGTATACGGTGTCCGTTTTGGGCCCGTAAGTACTTTTTGAAAATGTAACAACCGTTTTGGATTGAACACACGGCTTCATCATGAGGTGTGAGGGATTTCGACCTTTTTTTGAGAACAAAGAACTTGCATATTTGGATTGTCGGCGTTCGAAGATTTTTGCACGCGGTGTCCGTTTTGGGCCCATAAGTACTTTTCGAAAATGTAACGATCATTT
Organism: Olea europaea var. sylvestris; assembly: GCF_002742605.1. Classification (NCBI taxonomy): domain Eukaryota; kingdom Viridiplantae; phylum Streptophyta; class Magnoliopsida; order Lamiales; family Oleaceae; genus Olea; species Olea europaea. Next base: position 167,986 of record NW_019227420.1, on the reverse strand, counting down.
CGGATTGAACTCATGGCTTCGTATGACGTACAAGGAATTTCGACCATTTTTTGAAAAAATAGCACTTGCATATTTGGATTGTCGGTGTTCGATGAATTGAACGTAACGTTTGCACACGATGTCCATTTTAGGCCCATAAGTACTTTTGGAAAATGTAGCAGCCGTTTTGGATTGAACTCACCGCTTTGTCATGATATATAAGGGATTTCAGCCATTTTTCGAAGAATGAGCACTTGTATATTTGGAATACCTGGATTGCCAGCGTTCGAAGAATTGAGCGTAATTTTTGCATACAGTGTCCGTTTTGGGCCCATAAGTACTTTTCGGAAATGTAGCGAATATTTTGGATTGAACTCATGGCTTCGTCATAATGTATGTGGGATTTCGGCCATTTTTCGAAGAACGAGCACTTGCATAATTGGATTGTTGACGTTCGAAGAATTGAGCATAACTTTTGCAGACGGTGTCCGTTTTGGGCCCATAAGTACTTTTCGAAAATGTAGCGACCATTTTGGATTGAACTCATGGCTTTGTCGTGACATATGTGGGATTTCGATCATTTTTCAAAGAAAAATCACTAACATATTTGGATTGTCGGCATTCGAAGAACTTTGTACACTGTGTTCATTTTGGGCCCATAAGTACTTTCCAGAAATGTAGTGACCTTTTGGATTGAACTCATGGCTTCATCATGATGTTTGAGGGATTTTGACCATTTTTTGAAGAACGAGCACTTGCATAGCTGATATGAATCAAGGCACGTCCACAATCGAAGCGAGTCAAGCGACGAGTTACGGAAAGGATCCATTGATAGTCGAAGGCGAACCGATGACGCGATTGAGGACGAAGCGAGTGAAAGAAGTGATGGGATTGCTTGTCAAGCAAACGATCGATGAAACAATGTTCGGGAGGTCAAATGGAACAAGTTTCGTGTTGGGGTCGAAGGCCGAAGGAACTTGGATCAATGAGATAAAAGCAGACGAAGGCGGCATGGAGTTGGCCTATGCGACTGCAGGCTCAACGGCCTATGCGGCCGCATAGAAGGCCACCAAAACTACATGTGGCTGGCTGGGGTGATCTATACGACCGCATAGAAATGATCTATGTGGCCGCATAGATCAAAAAGTGGAAAAAATTCGTTTTTTTTTTATTTTTGCCGAATCTTCTAATGTTGGTAGAACTCTTGTGA
>NW_019227420.1:103212-162250 GCF_002742605.1 Olea europaea var. sylvestris | reverse complement strand
CAGGATGCAGATCGAAGAGAAAGGAAAGCTGGTTGCATCAAAAGCAAATAAAGGAAGGAGATGCGTTACATTTGAACCTGGAGATTGGGTTTGGGTGCATTTTAGAAAGGAGCGTTTTTCGGAACAGAGGAAGTCGAAGTTGCAACCAAGAGGCGATGGACCGTTTCAAGTCATCGAGCGGATCAACGGCAATGCCTACAAAGTGGACTTACCAGGTGAGTATAATGTTTCAGCTACTTTTAATGTTACTGATCTATCTCTTTTCGATGCAGGTTCAGATTCGAGGACGAATCCTTTCGAAGAGGGAGGGGATGATATGAATCAAGGCACGTCCACAACCGAAGCGAGTCAAGCGACGAGTTACGGAAAGGATCCATTGATAGTCGAAGGCGGACCGATGATGCGATCGAGGACGAAGCGATGAAAGAAGCGATGGGATTGCTTGTCAAGCAAATGATCTATGAAACAACGTTCGGGAGGTCAAATGGAACAAGTTTCATGTTGGGGTCGAAGGCCGAAGGAACTTGGATTAACGAGATAAAAGCGGACGAAGGCGGCACGGAGTTGGTCTATGCGACCGCAGGCTCAACGGCCTATGCGGCCGCATAGAAGGCCACCGAAACTACATGTGGCTGGCTGGAGTGATCTATGCGACCGCATAGAAATGATCTATGCGGCCGCATAGATCAAAAAGTGGAAAAAAATTCATTTTTTTTAATTTTTGCTGAATCTTCTAATGTTGGTAGAACTCTTGTGAAATCAAAATATTACCATATTTTGATTAATTTGGACATTTTTTATGCCATAGTATAAATAGGAAACTCTTTTCATAATGTAAAAAAACTTTTGCTGAAATTAATACAGAGAGAAAAATTTTCTTTCAATCGATTGTTCTTCATTGGACAAACTTAGAACTTATCAAGAATCGATTTCTTGTGGCGTTCTTGACGTCGGATTGTGGGTTTCATTGATTGTAATCAAGGGGTTTCAGATTCTTCTCTAATCTAAGGTTTCTTGGTTCGATTATTGGGGTTCAAGATCCAAAACCGGATTAGTATTGGCGTTCTTGGGTTCTGCATCAATCTAGTTGGGGTTTCGTAGTTTCCATTCCTATGGGGTTCGCATGAATAGTTGGATTGTCGGCGTTTGAAGAATTGAGCGTAACTTTTGCACATGTTGTTCATTTTCGACCCATAAGTACTTTTCGAAAATGTGGCGACCATTTTTTATTGAACTCATCACTTTGTCATGACGTATGAGTGATTTCGACCATTTTTCAAAGAACAAGCACTTGCGTATTCGAATTGTCAGCGTTCGAAGAATTGAGCGTAACTTTTGCATACGGTGTCCGTTTTGGGCCCATAAGTACTTTTCGAAAATGTAGCGATCGATCTAGATTGAACTCATTGCTTCGTCATGATGTATGAGGGATTTTGACCATTTTTGAGAAAAGAGCACTTGCATATTCGGATTGTCGGCGTCCGAAGAATTTTGCACACTGTGTCCGTTTTGGGCCCATAAATACTTTTCGAAAATGTAGCGACCATTTTGGATTGAACTCATGGATTCATCATGACGTATGAGGGATTTTGATAGTTTTTTGAAAAATGAGCACTTGCATATTTGGATTGTCGGCATTCGAAGAATTGAGCGTAACTTTTGCATAGGGTGTCCGTTTTGGGCTCATAAGTACTTTTCAAAAATGTAGCGACCGTTTTGGATTGAACTTACCGCTTCGTCGTGACATATGAGAGATTTTGGCCATTTTTCGAAGAATGAGCACATGCATATTTGGAACGCTTGGATTGTCGACGTTCGAAGAATTGAGCGTAACATTTGCATACGATGTCCGTTTCGGGCCCATAAGTACTTTTCGAAAATAGAGCGACCATTTTGGATTGAACTCATGGATTCATCATGACGTATGAGGGATTTTGACAGTTTTTTGAAAAATGAGCACTTGCATATTTGGATTGTCGGCGTTCGAAGAATTGAGCGTAACTTTTGCACAGGGTGTCCGTTTTGGGTCCATAAGTACTTTTCAAAAATGTAGCGACCGTTTTGGATTGAACTTACCACTTCGTCATGACGTATGAGAGATTTTGGCCATTTTTTGAAGAACGAGCACATGCATATTTGGAACGCTTGGATTGTCGGCGTTCGAAGAATTGAGCGTAACATTTGCATACGATATATGTTTCGGGCCCATAAGTACTTTTCGAAAATAGAGCGACCATTTTGGATTGAACTCATGGATTCATCATGACGTATGAGGGATTTTGACAGTTTTTTGAAAAATGAGCACTTGCATATTTGGATTGTCGGCGTTCGAAGAATTGAGCGTAACTTTTGCACAGGGTGTCCGTTTTGGGCCCATAAGTACTTTTCGAAAATGTAGCGACCATTTTAGATTGAACTTACCGCTTCGTCGTGACGTATGAGAGATTTTGGCCATTTTTCGTAGAACGAGCACATGCATATTTGGAACGCTTGGATTGTCGGCGTTCAAAGAATTGAGCATAACATTTGCATACGATGTCCGTTTCGGGCCCATAAGTACTTTTAGAAAATAGAGCGACCATTTTTGATTGAAATCACCCCTTCGCCGTGATGTATGAGGGATTTTGGTCATTTTTCAAGGAACGAGCACTTGTATTTTTGGAAAGCTTGGATTGTCGACGTTCGAAGAATTGATTGTAACTTTTTGCATATGGTGTTCGTTTTGGGTCCATAAGTACTTTTCAAAAATGTAGAGACCGTTTTGGATTGAACTCATGGCTTCGTCGTGACGTATGAGAGATTTTGGTCGTTTTTCGAAGAATGAACACTTGCATATTTAGATTGTCGACGTTCGAAGAATTGAGCGTAACTTTTGCAGACGGTGTCCGTTTAGGGCCCGTAAGGGCTTTTCAGAAATGTAGCGACCATTTTGGATTGAACTCACCGCTTCCCCATGAAATATGAGGGATTTCAGCCATTTGTAGAAGAACGACCACTTGCATATTTGGAACGCTTGGATTGTCGGCGTTCGAAGAATGAAGCATATCATTTGTATACGGTGTCTATTTTGGGCCCATAAGTACTTTTAAAAAATGTAGCGACCATTTTAGATTGAACTCATGCCTTCGTCGTGATGTATCAGAGATTTCAACCATTTTTTTAGAAAATACCACTTGCATATTTGGATTGTTGACTGTCGAAGAATTTTGCACATGGTGTCCATTTTGGCCCATAAGTACTTTTCGAAAATGTAGAGACCATTTTGGACTGAACTCACAGCTTCGTCATGACGTATGAGGGATTTCGGCCATTTTTCGAAGAATGAGCAAGCATATTTGGAACGCTTGAATTGTCGACGTTCGAAGAATTGAGTGTAACTTTTGCACACGATATCCGTTTTAGGCCCATAAGTACTTTTTCGAAATGTAGCGACCGTTTTGGATTGAACTCACTACTTCACTATGATGTATGAGGGATTATGGCCTTTTTTTGAAGAATGAGCACATACATATTTGGAACGCTTGGATTGTTGGCATTCGAAAAATTGAGCATAACTTTTGCATACGGTGTCCATTTTGGGCCCATAAGTACATTTTGAAAATATAGCGACCAATATGGATTGAACTCATCCCTTCGACGTGATGTACGAGGGATTTCAGCCATTTTTCGATGAACGAGCTCTGCATATTTGGAACGTTTGGATTGCCAACGTTAGAGGAATTGAGCGTAACTTTTGCATACGGTGTCCGTTTTGGGCCCATAAGTACTTTTCGAAAATGTAGCGACCGTTTTGGATTGAACTCATGGATTCATCATGATATATGAGGGATTTCAGCTATTTTTCAAAGAACGAGTACTTGCATATTTGGATTGTCGACGTTTGAAGAATTGAGGGTAACCTTTGCAGACGGTGTTCGTTTTGGTCCCATAAGTACTTTTCGGAAGTGTAGCAATCATTTTGGATTAAACTCATGGCTTCATCGTGACGTATTTGGGATTTTGATATTTTTTCTAAGAATGAGAACTTGCATATTTGGATTGTCGGTATTCAAAGAATTGAGCGTAACTTTTGCACACGGTGTCCGTTTTAGGCCCATAAGTACTTTTCGGAAATGTAACGACCGTTTTGGATTGAACTCACCGCTTCATCGTGACGTATGAGGGATTTTGACCATTTTTCGAAGAAAGAGCACTTGAATATTTGGACTATCGGCATTCGAAGAATTTTGCACACGGTGTCCATTTTGGGCCGATAAATACTTTTCGAAAATGTAGCGACCGTTTTGGTTTGAACTCATGGCTTCGTCGTGACATATAAGAGATTTCAACCATTTTTTGAAGAAAGAGCACTTGCTTATTTGGATTGTCGGCGTTCGAAGAATTGAGTGTAACTTTTGCACACAGTGTTCGTTTAGGGCACGTAAGTACTTTTCGGAAGTGCAGCGACCGTTTTGGATTAAACTCATCGCTTCGTCATGACGTATGAGGGATTTTGTCCATTTGTGGAAGAATGATCGCTTGCATATTTGGAACCCTTGGATTGTCCACATTCAAAAAATTGAGCGCAACATTTGCAGACGGTGTCCATTTTCGGCCTATAAGTACTTTTTGGAAATGTTGTGACCGTTTTGGATTGAACTCACTATTTTGTCTTAACGTATGAGGGATTTCAACCATTTTTTGAGAAAAGAGCACTTGCATATTTGGATTGTCGACGTTCGAAGAATTTTGCACACGGTGTCTATTTTGGGCGAAAATGTAGCGACCATTTTGGACTGAACTCAAGGCTTCATTGTGATGTATGAGGGATTTTGACCATTTTTCGAAGAATGAGGACTTGCATATTTGAATTGTCGGCGTTCGAAGAATTGAGCGTAATTTTTGCATACAGTGTCCGTTTTGGGCCCATAAGTACTTTTTGGAAATGTATCGACCGTTTTGGATTGAACTAACGGCTTCGTCATGATGTATGAGGGATTTTGACCATTTTTCGAGAAAAGAGAACTTGCATATTTGGATTGTCAGCTTTTGAAGAATTTTGCACAAGGTGTCCGTTTTGGGCCCGTAAGTACTTTTCAAAAATATAACGATCATTTTGGGTTGAACTCATGGCTTCATCATGACGTACAAGGGATTTTGACCATTTTTCGAAAAAAGAGCACTTGCATATTTGGATTGTCGACGTTCGAAGAATTGAGCGTAACTTTTGCATGTGGTGTCCGTTTTGGGCCCATAAGTACTTTTCAGAAATGCAGCGACCGTTTGGGATTGAACTCACCCCTTCACCGTGACATATAAGGGATTGCAGCCATTTTTCGAAGAATGAGCACTTGTATTTTTGGAACGCTTGGATTGTCGACGTTCGAAGAATTGAGCATAACTTTTACATACGTTGTCCGTTTTGGGTCCATAAGTACTTTTTGAAAATGTAGCGACTGTTTTGGATTGAACTCATGGCTTCGTCATGCCGTATGAGGGATTTCGGCCATTTTTCGAAGAATGAACAATTTCATATTTAGATTGTCGACGTTCGAAGAATTGACCGTAACTTTTGCATATGGTGTCCGTTTTGGGCCCATAAGTACTTTTCAGAAATGCAGCGACCGTTTGGGATTGAACTCACCCCTTCACCGTGACGTATAAGGGATTGCAGCCATTTTTCGAAGAATGAGCACTTGTATTTTTGGAACGCTTGGATTGTCGACGTTCGAAGAATTGAGCATAACTTTTGCATACGTTGTCCGTTTTGGGTCCATAAGTACTTTTTGGAAATGTAGCGACCGTTTTGGATTGAACTCACGGATTCGTCGTGACATATGAGGGATTTCGATCATTTTTTGTAGAATGAGCTCTTGCATATTTGAATTGTCAGCGTTTGAAGAATTGAGCGTAACTTTTGCACACAGTGTTCGTTTTGGGCCCATAAGTACTTTTCAGAAATGTAGCGACCATTTTGTATTGAACTCACGGATTTGTCATGATGTATGAGGTATTTCGGCCATTTTTCGTTGAATGAGAACTTGCATATTTGGAACGCTTGGATTGTCGACGTTCGAAGAATTGAGCGTAACTTTTACAAATGGTGTCTGTTTTTGGCCCATAAATTACTTTCCTGAAATATAACGAACATTTTGGATTGAATTCACGGCTTCATTAGGACGTATGAGGGATTTCGACCATTTTTCGAAGAAATAGCACTTGTATATTTGGATTGTCGGCGTTCGAAAAATTGAGCGAAACTTTTGCATACGGTGTCCGTTTTGGGCCCATAAGTACTTTTTTGAAATGTAGCGATTATTTTGGATTGAACTCATGGCTTCATCATAACGTATAAGGGATTTTGGCTATTTTTCGAAAAATGAGCACTTGCATATTTGGAGCGCTTGGATTGTTGGTGTTTGAAAAATTGAGCATAACTTTTGCAAACGGTGTCCGTTTTGTGTCCGTAAGTACTTTTTGAAAATGTAGCGACCATTTTGAATTGAACTCAAGGCTTCAGCATGACATATGAGGGATTTTGGCCATTTTTCAAAGAACGAGCACTTACATATTTGGAACGTTAGATTGTCGGCGTTCGAAGAATTGAGCGTAACTTTTGCAAACATTGTCCATTTTGGGCCCATAAGTACTTTTTGAAAATGTAGTGACCATTTTGGATTGAACTCATGACTTCATCGTGACGTATGAGGGATTTTGGCTATTTTTTGAAGGAAGAGCACTTGCATATTTGGATTGTCGGCGTTCGAAAAATTTTACACATAGTGCCCGTTTTGGGTCCATAAGTACTTTTCGAAAATGTAGCCACCATTTTGGATTGAACTCACGGCTTCATCGTGACGTATGAGTGATCTCGGTCATTTTTCAAAGAATGAATACTTGCATATTTGGATTGTCGACATTCAAAGAATTGAGCGTAACTTTTGCACACAGTGTCCGTTTTGGGCCCACAAGTACTTTTCGAAAATGTAGCGACCGTTTTGGATTGAATTCACGGCTTCATCGTGATGTATGAGGGATTTTGACCATTTTTTGAAGAACAAGCACTTGCATATTTGCATTGTCGGCGTTCGAAGAATTGAGCGTAACTTTTGCACACGGTGTCCGTTTTGGGCCCATAAGTACTTTTTGAAAATGTAGCGACCGTTTTGGATTGAACTCATGGCTTCGTTGTGACGTATGAGGGATTTTGGCAATTTTTCGAAGAATGAACACTTTCATATTTGGATTGTCGGCGTTCGAAGAATTGAGCGTAACTTTTGCACACGGTGTCCGTTTTGGGCTCGTAAGTACTTTTTGGAAATGTAGCGACCGTTTTGGATTGAACTCATGGCTTCGTTGTAACGTATGAGGGATTTCGATTATTTTTTGAAGAATGAGCTCTTGCATATTTGGATTGTCAGCGTTTGAAGAATTGAGCGTAACTTTTGCACACAGTGTTCGTTTTGGGCCCATAAGTACTTTTAGGAAATGTAGTGACCGTTCTGTATTGAACTCACGGATTCGTCATGACGTATGAGGTATTTCAGCCATTTTTCGATGAATGAGAACTTGCATATTTGGAACGCTTGGATTGTCGACGTTCGAAGAATTGAGCGTAACTTTTACAAACGGTGTCTTTTTTTGGCCCATAAAGTACTTTTCGAAAATGTAACGAACATTTTGGATTGAATTCATGGCTTCATCAGGACGTATGAGGGATTTCGACTATTTTTTGAAGAAATAGCACTTGTATATTTGGATTGTCGACGTTCGAAGAATTTTGTACATGGTTTCCATTTTGGGCCATACGTACTTTTCGAAAGTGTAGCGACCGTTTTGGATTGAATTCACCACTTCATTGTGACGTATTAGGGATTTTGACCATTTTTCGAAGAATGAGCACATGCATATTTAGATTGTCGACGTTCGAAGAATTGAGCGTAACCTTTGCACACAGTGTCCGTTTTGTGCCCATAAGTACTTTTCGAAAATGTAGTGACTGTTTTGGATTGAAGCCACTGCTTCGTTGTGACATATGAGGGATTTCGGCCATTTTTCAAAGAACGAGCACTTGCATATTTGAAACGATTGGATTGTCGACGTTCGAAAAATTGAGCGAAACTTTTGCATACGGTGTCCGTTTTAGGCCCATAAGTACTTTTTTGAAATGTAGCGATTGTTTTGGATTGAACTCATGGCTTCATAGTAACGTATAAGGGATTTTGTCTATTTTTTGAAAAATGAGCACTTGCATATTTGGAGCGCTTGGATTGTTGGTGTTTGAAAAATTGAGCGTAACTTTTGCAAACAGTGTCTGTTTTGTGTCCGTAAGTACTTTTCGAAAATGTAGCGACCATTTTGGATTGAACTCAAGGCTTTAGCATGACATATGAGGGATTTTTGCCATTTTTCGAAGAATGAGAACTTACATATTTGGAACGCTTGGATTGTCGGCGTTTTTAAGAATTGAGTATAACTTTTGTAAACGTTGTCTATTTTAGGCCCATAAGTACTTTTTGAAAATGTAGCGATCATTTTGGATTGAACTCATGACTTCATCGTGATGTACGAGGGTTTTTGGCTATTTTTCGAAGGAAGAGCACTTGCATATTTGGATTGTCGGCGTTCGAAAAATTTTACACATAGTGCCCGTTTTGGGTCCATAAGTACTTTTTAGAAATGTAGCCACCGTTTTGGATTGAACTCATGGCTTCATCGTGATGTATGAGCGATTTTGGTCATTTTTCAAAGAATGAATACTTGCATATTTGGATTGTCGACATTCAAAGAATTGAGCGTAACCTTTGCACATGGTGTCCGTTTTGGGCCCACAAGTACTTTTCGAAAATGTAGCGATCGTTTTGGATTGAACGCAGGGCTTCATCGTGATGTATGAGGGATTTTGACCATTTTTCGAAGAACAAGCACTTGCATATTTGCATTGTCGGCGTTCGAAGAATTGAGCGTAACTTTTGCACACGGTGTCCGTTTTGGGCCCGTAAGTACTTTTCGAAAATGTAGCGACCGTTTTGGATTGAACTCATGGCTTCATCGTGACGTATGAGGGATTTCAGCCATTTTTCAAAAAATGATCACTTGTATATTTGGAACGATTAGATTGTCGACATTGGAAAAATTGAGCGTAACTTTTGCATACGGTGTCCGTTTTGGGCCCATAAGTACTTTTCAAAAATGTAGCGACCGTTTTGGATAGAACTCACCGCTTCATTGTGATGTATGCGGGATTTCAACAGTTTTTCAAAGTGCGAGTACTTGCATATTTGGATTGTTGGCATTCAAAAAACTGAGCGTAACTTTTGTGGACGGTGTCCGTTTTGGGCCCATAGTACTTTTCGGAAATGTAGTGACCATTTTGAATTGAACTCACAGCTTCATCGTGACATAGGAGGGATTTTGGCAATTTTTCGAAGAACAAGCACTTGCGTATTTGGAACGCTTGGATTGTCAGCGTTCGAAGAATTGAGCGTAACTTTTGCACACGATGTCTGTTTTGGACCCATAAGTACTTTTCAGAAATGTAGCGACCATTTTGGATTGAACTCATGACTTAGACGTGATATATGAGATATTTTGGCCATTTTTTGATAAATGAGCACTAGCATATTTGGAACACTTGGACTGTCGGCGTTCGAATAATTGAGCCTAACTTTTGCTCACGGTGTTCGTTTTGGGCCCATAAATACTTTTTGAAAATGTAGCGATTACTTTGGATTGAACTCACTGCTTTGCCATGACATATGAGGGATTTTGTCCGTTTGAGGAAGAACGAGCACTTACATATTTGGAACGCTTGGATTGTCGGCGTTTAAAGAATTGAGCGTAACTTTTGTATACGGTGTCTGTTTTGGGCCCATAAGTACCTTTCAAAAATGTAGCGGCCATTTTGGATTGAACTCATCGTTTCATTGTGACGTATGAGGGATTTCGAACAAATTTTTCGAAGAAAGAGCACTTGCATATTTGGATTGTTGGCGTTCGAAGGATTTTGCACACACTGTCCATTTTGGGCCCATAAGTACTTTTCAAAAATTTAGCGACTGTTTTGGATTGAACTCATGGCTTCATCGTGACGTATGTGGGATTTCGACCATTTGCTTGGATTGTTGGTGTTCAAAGAATTAAGCGTAACTTTTGCATACGGTGTCCGTTTTAGGCCCATAAGTACTTTTCGGGAATATAGCGACCGTTTTAGATTGAACTCACCACTTCGCCGTGACGTATGAGGAATTTTACCCATTTTTCGAAGATCGAGGACTTGCATATTTGGGACGCTTGGATTGTCGGCGTTCGAAGAATTGAGCGTAACTTTTGCATACGGTGTCCGTTTTAGGCCCATAAGTACTTTTCGGGAATATAGCGACCGTTTTAGATTGAACTCACCACTTCGCCGTGACGTATGAGGAATTTTACCCATTTTTCGAAGATCGAGGACTTGCATATTTGGGACGCTTGGATTGTCGGCGTTCGAAGAATTGAGCGTAACTTTTGCATACGGTGTCCGTTTTAGGCCCATAAGTACTTTTCGGGAATATAGCGACCGTTTTAGATTGAACTCACCACTTCGCCGTGACGTATGAGGAATTTTACCCATTTTTCGAAGATCGAGGACTTGCATATTTGGGACGCTTGGATTGTCGGCGTTCGAAGAATTGAGCGTAACTTTTGCATACGGTGTCCGTTTTAGGCCCATAAGTACTTTTCGGGAATATAGCGACCGTTTTAGATTGAACTCACCACTTCGTCTTGACATATGAGGGATTTCGGCCATTTTTCGAAAGAATGAGCACTTGCATATTTGAATAAGTACTTTTCGAAAATGTAGCGACCGTTTTGGATTGAACTCATGGCTTCATTGTGACGTATGATGAATTTCGTCCATTTTTTGAAGAATGAGCACTTGCATATTTGGATTGTTGGTGTTCAAAGAATTAAGCGTAACTTTTGCACACGATGTTCGTTTTGGGCCCATAAGTACTTTTCGGGAATATAGCGACCGTTTTGGATTGAACTCACGATTTGTCGTGACATATGAGGGATTTTGACCATTTTTCGACGAACGAGAACTTGCATATTTGGATTGTCGACGTTCGATGATTTGAGCGTAGCTTTTGTACAGGATGTCCATTTTTGGCCCAAAAGTACTTTTCGGGAATGTAGCAACCGTTTTGGATTGAACTCATGGCTTCATCGTGATGTATGATGCATTTTGACCATTTTTCGAATAATGAGCACTTGCATATTTGGAGCGCTTGGAATGTCAGTGTTCGAAGAATTGAGCGTAACTTTTGCACACGGTGTCCGTTTTAGGCCCTTAAGTACTTTTCGAAAATGTAGCGACCATTTTAGATTGAACTCACGGCTTCATCGTGACGTATGAGGGATTTCATTCTTTTTTGAGGAATGACCACTTACATATTTGGAACGCTTGGATTGACGGCGTTCGAAGAATTGAGCGTTACTTTTGCACACGGTGTTCGTTTTGGGCCCACAAAGTACTTTTCAGGAATGTAGCGACCGTTTTGGATTGAACTCATGGCTTCATCATGGCATATGAAGGATTTTGACCATCATTTGAAGAAAGAGCACTTGCATATTTAGATTGTCGGCGTTCGAAGAATTTTGCACACGGTGTCCATTTTGGGCCTATAAGTACTTTTCGAAAATGTAGCCACCATTTTGGATTCAACTCACCGCTTTGCCTTCATGTATGAGGGATTTTTTCCATTTATGGAAGAACGACCACTTGCATATTCGGAACGCTTGGACTTTCAACGTTCGAAGAATTGATCGTAACTTTTGCATACGGTGTCCGTTTTGGGCCCATGAGTACTTTTCGATAATGTAGCGACCATTTTGGATTGATCTAATGGCTTCGTCATGATGTATGAGGGATTTCGACCATTTTTCAAAGAATGAGCACTTGCATATTTGGATTGTCGGCCTTCGAAGAATTGAGCCTAACTTTTACAAACGTGTCTGTTTTGGGCCCATAAGTACTTTTCAAAAATGTAGCAACCGTTGTGGATTGAACTTACCGCTTCGCCGTGATGTATGAGGGATTTCGGCCATTTTTTGAAGAATGAGCACTTGCATATTTGGAACACTTGGATTGTTGGCATTCGAAGAATTGAGCGTAACTTTTGCTTACGGTGTCCCTTTTTTGCTCATAAGTACTTTTCAAAAATGCAGCGACAGTTTTGGATTTAACTTTTTCACTGTGACGTATGAGGGATTTTGGCCACTTTTCGAAGAACGAGCACTTGCATATTTGGAACGGTCGAATTTTCGACGCTCGAAGAATTGAGCCTAACTTTTACAAACGGTGTCCGTTTTTGGCCCATAAGTACTTTTCGAAAATGTTGCGATCGTTTTGGATTGAACTCATGGCTTCCTCGTGACGTACGAGGGATTTCGGCTATTTTTGAAAGAAAGAGCACTTGGATATTTAGATTGTTGGCATTTGAAGAATTTTGCACACGACGTCCGTTTTGGGCTCATAAGTACTTTTCGAAAATGTAGCAACCATTTTGGATTGAACTCACGGCTTCATCGTGACGTACGAGTGATTTCAGCCATTTTTAGAAGAGCGAGCACTAGCATCTTTGGATTGTCGACATTTGACGAATTGAGCGTAACTTTTGTACACAGTGTCCTTTTTGGGCCTATAAATACTTTTCGGAAATGTAGCGACCGTTTTGGATTGAACTCACGGCTTCATCAAGACGTATGAGGGATTTTGAACATTTTTCAAAGAACGAGCACTTGCATATTTGGAACGCTTGGATTGTCGGCATTCGAAGTATTGAACGTAACATTTGCACACGGTGTCCGTTTTGGGCCCATAAAGTACTTTTTGAAAATGTAGCAAACGTTTTGGATTGAACTCATGCTTCATTGTGACGTATGAGGGATTTTGACAATTTTTTGAAGAAAGAGCACTTGCATATTTGGATTGTCAGCGTTCGAAGAATTTTGCACACGGTGTCCATTTTTTGCCTATAAGTACTTTTCGAAAATGTAGTTACCGTTTTGGATTGAACTCACGGCTTTGTCATGACATATGAGGGATTTCGACCTTTTTCAAAAAATGAGTACATGCATATTTGGATTTTCGGCGTTCGAAGAATTGAGCGTAACTTTGCACACGGCGTCCGTTTTGGGCCCATAAGTACTTTTCAGAAATGTGGTGACCGTTTTGGATTGAACTCACTGCTTTGTCGTGACGTATGAAGGATTTCAGCCGTTTGTGGAAGAACGGCCACTTGCATATTTGGAACGCTTGGATTGTCAACGTTCGAAGAATTGAGCATAATTTTTGCATACGATGTCTGTTTTGGGCCCTGAAGTACTTTTCGAAAATGTGGCGACCATTTTGGATTAAACTCACCATTCAGTTGTGACATATGAGGGATTTTGGCCATTTTTCGAAGAACGAGCACTTGCATATTTGGATTGTCGGCGTTCGAAGAATTGAGCGTAACTTTTCTACACGGTGTCCGTTTTAGGACCATTAGTACTTTTCGAAAATGTAGCGACCGTTATGGATTGAACCCACGGCTTCATCGTGACGTATGAGGGCTTTCAGCCATTTTTTAAAAAATGAGCACTTGCATATTTGGATTGTCGGCGTTCGAATAATTGAGCGTAACTTTTGTAGACGGTGTCCGTTTTGGGCCCATAAGTACTTTTCGGAAATGTAGCGACCATTTTGGATTGAGCTCATGGCTTCATAGTAATGTATGAGGGATTTTGGCCATTTTTTGAAGACCGAGCACTTGCATATTTGTATTGTCGAGTTTCAAAGAACTCAGCATAACTTTTGCACACGGTGTCCATTTTGGGCCCATAAGTACTTTTTGGAAATGTTGCGACCATTTTGGATTGAACTCATGGCTTCATCGTGAAGTACGAGGGATTTCAGCCATTTTTCGTAGAACGAGCACTTGCATATTTGGATTGTCGGCTTTCGAAGAATTGAGTGTAACTTTTGCACACTGTGTCCGTTTTGGGCCCATAAGTACTTTTCGAAAATGTAGCGACCGTTTTGGATTGAACTCACCTCTTCATTGAAACGTATGAGGGATTTCAACCATTTTTTGAAGAATGAGCACTTGCATATTTAGAACGCTTGGATTGTTGGCGTTCGAAGAATTGAGCGTAACTTTTGCACACGTTGTCAGTTTTGGGCCCATAAAGTACTTTTCGATAATGTAGCGATCGTTTTTGATTGAACTCACGGTTTCGTCATAACGTATGAGTGTAACTCAATCATTTTTCAATAAAAGAGCACTTGCATATTTGGATTGTCGATGTTCGAAAAATTTTGCACACAGTGTCGTTTTGGGCCCACAAGTAGTTTTCAGAAATGTAGCGACCGTTTTGGATTGAACTCACTGCTTCGTCATGACGTATGTGGGATTTTGGCCATTTTTTGAAAAATGAGCACTTGCATATTTGGATTGTCGGCATTCGAAAAATTGAGCGTAACTTTTGCATACGGTGTTCATTTTGGGTCCATAAGTACTTTTCGGAAATGTAGCGACCATTTTGGATTGATTTCATGGCTTCGTCATGACGTATGAGGGACTTCAGCCATTTTTCAAAGAACGAGCACTTGCATATTTAGATTGTCGACGTTCGAAGAATTGAGCGTAACTTTTGCATACGGTGTCTGTTTTGGGCCCATAAGTAGTTTTCGAAAATGTAGCCACCATTTTGGATTGAACTCACCTCTTCGACTTGACATATGAGGGATTGTGGCCATTTTTTGAAGAACGAACACTTGCATATTTGGAATGCTTGGATTGTCGGCATTCGAAGAATTGAGCGTAATTTTTGTTTACAATGTCCGTTTTTGGCTCATAAGTACTTTTCGAAAATGCAGCGACCATTTTGGATTGACCTTTTTTCGTTATGATGTATGAGGGATTTTGTCCATTTTTGGAAGAACGAGCACTTGCATATTTGGAACGCTCGGATTGTCGGCGCACGAAGAATTGAGGGTGACTTTTGCAAACGGTGTCCATTTTGGGCCCAAAAGTACTTTTCAGAAATGTAGCGACTATTTTGGATTGAACTCATGGCTTCATCGTGACATATGAGGGATTTCGGCCATTTTTCGAGGAAAGAGCACTTGCATATTTGGATTGTCGGCGTTCGAAGAATTTTGCACATGGTATCCGTCTTGGGCCCATAAGTTCTTTTCGAAAATGTAGCAACCGTTTTGGATTGAACTCACTGCTTCATCGTGACATATGTGGAATTTCGACCATTTTTTGAAGAACGAGCACTTCCATATTTGCTTTGTCGGCATTCGAAGAATTGAGTGTAACTTTTGCACATGGTGTTCATTTTGGGTCCATAAGTACTATTCGTAAATGTAGCGACCGTTTTGGATTGAACTCGTGGATTCATCATGACGTATGAGGGATTTCGACCATTTTTCGAAGAATGAGCACTTGCATATTTAGATTGTCAGTGTTCGAAGAATTAAGTGTAACTTTTTCACATGGTGTCCGTTTTGGGCCCATAAGTAATTTTCGGAAACGTAGCAATCGTTTTGGATTGAACTCACCGCTTCATCATAACGTATGAGAGATTTCAGCCATTTTTTGAACAACGAGCACTTGCATATTTGGAATGCTTGGATCGTCGGCGTTCGAAGAATTGAGCGTAACTTTTGCACACGGTGTCCGTTTTGGGCCCATAAAATACATTTCGAAAATGTAGCGACCGTTTTGGATTGAACTTACGGCTTTCTCGTGACATATGAGGGATTTCAACCATTTTTGGAAGAAAGAGCACTTACGTATTTGGATTGTCGGCGTTTGAAAAATTTTGCACACGGTGTCCTTTTTGGGACCATAAGTACTTTTTGGAAATGTGACAACCATTTTGGATTGAACTCACGGCTTCATCGTGATGTATGAGGGATTTTGGCTATTTTTTGAAGAATGAGCACTTGCATATTTGGAACGCTTGGATTGTCCGCGTCCGTAAAATTGAACGTAACTTTTACACACGGTATCCGTTTTGAGCCCATAAGTACTTTCGAAAGTGTAGAGACCATTTTAGATTGAACTCACCACTTTGTTGTGATGTATGAGAGATTTCGGCCGCTTGAGGAAGAATGAGCACTTGCATACTTGGAACGCTTGGATTGTTGACGTTCGAAGAATTGAGCGTAACTTCTATGTACAGTGTTCGTTTTGGGCCCATATGTACTTTTTGAAAATGTAGCGACCATTTTAGATTGAACTTATAGCTTCCTCGTGACGTATGAGGGATTTCGAACAAATTTTTTGAAGAAAGAGCACTTGCACATTTGGATAGTCGGCGTTCGAAGAATTTTGCACACGGTGTCCGTTTTGGGCCCATAAGTACTTTTCAGAAGTGTAGCGAGCATTTTGGATTGAACTCATCGCTTCATCGTGACGTATGAAGGATTTCGGCTATTTTTTGAAAAAAGAGCACTTGCATATTTAGATTGTCGACGTTCGAAGAATTGAGTGTAACTTTTGCATACAGTGTCCGTTTTGGACCCATAAGTACTTTTCGAAAATATAGCGACCGTTTTGGATTGAACTCACTCTTCGTCGTGATGTATAAGGGATTTTCTCCATTTTTTGAAGAACGAGCACTTGTTGATTTTGAACACTTGGATTTCTGACGTTCAAAGAATTGAGCGTAACTTTTGCACACAGTGTTTATTTTGGACGCATAAAGTACTTTTCGAAAATGTAGCGACCATTTTGGATTGAACTCAAGGCTTTATCGTGACTTATGAGGGATTTCAATCATTTTTCGAAGAAAGAGCACTTGCACATTTGGATTGTTGACGTTCGAAGAATTTTGCACAAGGTGTCCGTTTTGGGCCCATAAGTATTTTTCGAAAATGTAGCGATCGTTTTGGATTGAACTCATCGCTTCATCGTGACGTATGAGTGATTTTAGCCATTTTTCGAAGAACAATCACTTGCATATTTGGATTGTCGACTTTCAAAGAATTGAGCGTAACTTTAGCACACAGTGTCCTTTTAGGGCCTATAAGTACTTTTTGAAAATGTAGCGACCGTTTTAGATTGAACTCACAGCTTCATCGAGACGTATGAGAGATTTTAGACATTTTCAAAGAACGAGCACTTGCATATACGCTTGGATTGTCGACGTTCGATGAATTGAGTATAACTTTTTCACACTGTGTCCATTATGGGCAAATAAAGTACTTTTCGAAAATGTAGCGAATGTTTTGGATTAGACTCATGGCTTTGTCGTGACGTATGAGGGATTTCGACCATTTTTCGAAGAAAGACCACTTGCATATTTGGATTGTCGAGGTTTGAAACATTTTGCATACGGTGTCCATTTTGGGCCCATAAGTACTTTTTGAAAATGTAGCGACCGTTTCGAATTGAACTCACGGCTTTGTAGTGACGTATAAGGGATTTCGACCATTTTTCGAAGAACGAGCCCTTGCATATTTGGATTGTTAGCATTCGAAGAATTGAGCGTAACTTTCGCACACTGTGTCCATTTGGGCCGATAAGTACTTTTCGAAAATGTAGCGACCCCTTTGGATTGAACTTACGGCTTCATAGTGACATATGAGGAATTTTAGCTATTTTTTGAGCGAGCACTTCGATATTTGGATTGTTGGCGTTCGAAGAATTGAGCGTAACGTTTGTACATGGTGTCTATTTTGGGCCCATAAGAACTTTTCAGAAATGTAGAAAACCGTTTTGGATTGAACTCACCATCTCATCGTGACGTACGAGGGATTTCAGCCATTTTTTGATGAAGGAGCACTTGCATATTTCGAACGCTTGGATTGTCGATGTTCGAAGAATTGAACGTAACTTTTGCTAAAGGTGTCCATTTTTGGCTCATAATTACTTTTCGGAAATGCAGCGACCGTTTTGGATTGAACTTTTTCACTGTGATGTATGAGGGATTTCGGCCTTTTTCAAAGAACGAGCACTTGCATATTTGGATTGTCGGCGTTTGAAGAATTGAGCGTAACTTTTCATACGGTGTCCATTTTGAGCCCATAAGTACTTTTCGAAAATGTAGCAACCATTTTGGATTGAACTCACCTCTTCGTCGTGACGTATAAGGGATTTCATCCATTTTTTAAAGAACGAGCACTTGCTGATTTTGATCACTTGGATTGTCGACGTTCAAAGAATTGAGCGTAACTTTTGCACACGGTGTTTGTTTTGGACGCATAAAGTACTTTTAAAAAATGTAACGACCATTTTGGATTGAACTCAAGGCTTCATCTTGACTTATGAGGGATTTCGACCATTTTTCGAAGAAAGAGCACTTGCACATTTGGATTGTCGGCGTTCGAAGAATTTTGCACACGGTGTCCGTTTTGGGCCCATAAGTACTTTTCGAAAATGTAGCGACCGTTTTGGATTGAACTCATCGCTTCGTCGTGACGTATGAGTGATTTCGGTCATTTTTCGAAGAATGATCACTTGCATATTTGGATTGTCGGCGTTCAAAGAATTGAGCGTAACTTTAGCACACAGTGTCCTTTTAGGGCCTATAAGTACTTTTTGAAAATGTAGCGACCGTTTTGGATTGAACTCACCACTTCGTCGTGATGTATGAGGGATTTCGGCCATTTTTCGAAGAATGAGCACTTGCATATTTGGAACGCTTCGATTGTCGGTGTATGAAGAATTGAGCGTAACTTTAGCACACAGTGTCCTTTTAGGGCCTATAAGTACTTTTTGAAAATGTAGCGACCGTTTTGGATTGAACTCACCACTTCGTCGTGATGTATGAGGGATTTCGGCCATTTTTCGAAGAATGAGCACTTGCATATTTGGAACGCTTCGATTGTCGGTGTATGAAGAATTGAGCGTAACTTTAGCACACAGTGTCCTTTTAGGGCCTATAAGTACTTTTTGAAAATGTAGCGACCGTTTTGGATTGAACTCACCACTTCGTCGTGATGTATGAGGGATTTCGGCCATTTTTCGAAGAATGAGCACTTGCATATTTGGAACGCTTCGATTGTCGGTGTATGAAGAATTGAGCGTAACTTTAGCACACAGTGTCCTTTTAGGGCCTATAAGTACTTTTTGAAAATGTAGCGACCGTTTTGGATTGAACTCACCACTTCGTCGTGATGTATGAGGGATTTCGGCCATTTTTCGAAGAATGAGCACTTGCATATTTGGAACGCTTCGATTGTCGGTGTATGAAGAATTGAGCGTAACTTTAGCACACAGTGTCCTTTTAGGGCCTATAAGTACTTTTTGAAAATGTAGCGACCGTTTTGGATTGAACTCACCACTTCGTCGTGATGTATGAGGGATTTCGGCCATTTTTCGAAGAATGAGCACTTGCATATTTGGAACGCTTCGATTGTCGGTGTATGAAGAATTGAGCGTAACTTTAGCACACAGTGTCCTTTTAGGGCCTATAAGTACTTTTTGAAAATGTAGCGACCGTTTTGGATTGAACTCACCACTTCGTCGTGATGTATGAGGGATTTCGGCCATTTTTCGAAGAATGAGCACTTGCATATTTGGAACGCTTGGATTGTCGGCGTTCGAAGAATTGAGCGTAACGTTTGCACACGGTGTCTGTTCTGGGCCGATAAGAACTTTTCAGAAATGTAGCAACTGTTTTGGATTGAACTCACCACCTCGTCGTGATGTACGAGGGATTTTGGCCATTTTTTGATGAAGGAGCACTTACATATTTCGAACGCTTGGATTGTCGACGTTCGAAGAATTGAGCGTAACTTTTGCTTAAGGTGTCCATTTTTGGCTCATAATTACTTTTCGAAAATGCAGCGACCATTTTGGATTGAACTTTTTCACTGTGATGTATGAGGGATTTCGGCCTTTTTTGAAGAACGATCACTTGCATATTTGGATTGTCGGTGTTTGAAGAATTGAGCGTAACTTTTCATACAGTGTCCATTTTGGGCCCATAAGTACTTTCGAAAATGTAGCAACCATTTTGGATTGAACTCATCGCTTCGTCGTGACGTATGAGAGATTTTGGCCATTTTTGGAAGAATGAGGACTTGCATATTTGAAACGCTTGGATTGTCGGCGTTCGAAGAATTGAGCGTAACTTTTGCTTATGGTGTCCATTTTTGGCTCATAAGTACATTTTGGAAATGTAGTGACCGTTTTGGATTTGACTTTTTTGCTGTGACGTATGAGGGATTTCGGTGATTTTTCGAATAACGAGCACTTGCATATTTGGAACGCTCGGATTGTTGGCGCTCGAAGAATTGAGCGTAACTTTTGTAAACTATGTCCATTTTGGGCCCATAAGTACTTTTCGAAAATGTAGCGACCATTTTGGTTTGAACTGACGGCTTCATCGTGACGTATGAGGGCTTTCGGGCATTTTACGAAGAAAGAGCACTTGCATATTTGGATTGTCGACGTTCAAAGAATTTTACACACGGTGTTCGTTTTGGGCCCATAAGTACTTTTCAAAAATGTAGCAACCATTTTGGATTGAACTCATGGTTTCATCGTGATGTATGAGTGATTTCGGCCGTTGTTTGAAGAACGAGCACTTGCATATTTGGATTGTCGACGTTCAAAGAATTGAGCGTAACTTTTGCACATGGTGTCCTTTAAGTACTTTTCAGAAATGTAGTGACCGTTTTGGATTGAACTCACGGCTTCATCGAGACGTATTGGGGATTTCAGACTTTTTTGAAGTACGAGCAATTGCATATTTGGAATGCTTGGATTGTCGACGTTCGAAGAATTGAGCGTAACTTTTGCACACGATGTCCATTTTGGGCCCATAAAGTACTTTTCAAAAATGTAGCGAATGTTTTGGATTGAATTCATGGCTTCGTCGTGACGCATGAAGGATTTCAACCATTTTTCAAAGAAGGAACACTTGCATATTTGGATTGTCGGCATTTGAAGAATTTTGCACACGATGTCCGTTTTGGGCCCATAAGTACTTTTCAAAAATGTAGCGACCGTTTTGGATTGAACTCACCTCTTCATCATGATGTATGTGGGATTTTGGCCATTTTTCGAAGAACGAGCACTTGCATATTTGGATTGTCGATGTTCGAAGAATTGAGAGTAACTTTTGTACACGGTGTCCGTTTTGTGCCCATTAGTACTTTTCGGAAATGTAGCGACTGTTATGGATTGAACTCAGGGCTTCGTAGTGATGTATGAGAGATTTCAGCTATTTTTTGAAGAACGAGCACTTGCATATTTGGATTGTCGGCATTCGAAGAATTGAGCGTAACTTTTGCACACGGTGTCCGTTTTGGGCCCATAAGTACTTTTCGAAAATGTAGCAATTGTTTTGGAATGAACTCATGGCTTCATAGTAACGTATGAGGGATTTCGGCCATTTTTCGAAGAACGAGCACTTACATATTTGGATTGTCGGCGTTCGGAGAATTGAGCGTAACTTTTGTACACGGTGTCCGTTTTGGGCCCTAAAAGTACTTTTCGAAAATGTAGCGACCGTTTTGGATTTAACTCATGGCTTCATTGTGACTGGCTTCATTGTGACATATGAGGGATTTTGGCCATTTTTCGAAGAACGAGCACTTACATATTTGGATTGTCGACGTTCAAAGAATTGAGTGTGACTTTTGCACACTGTGTCTATTTTGGACCTATAAGTACTTTTCGAAAACGTAGCGACCATTTTGGATTTAACTCATCACTTCGTCGTGACGTATGAGGGATTTCGGCCATTTTTCGAAGAACGAATACTTGCATATTTGGATTGTCAGCGTTCGAAGAATTGAGTGTAACTTTTGCACACGGTGTCCGTTTTGGATGCATAAGTACTTTTTGAAAATGTAGCGACCATTTTGGATAGAACTCACCGCTTCATCGTGACGTCTGAGGGATTTCAACCATTTTTCGAAGAACGAGTACTTGCTGATTTGGAACACTTTGATTGTCAACGTTCGAAGAATTGAGCGTAACTTTTGCACACGGTGTGCGTTTTGGGCCCATAAAGTACTTTTCAAAAATGTAGCGACCATTTTAGATTGAACTCATGGCTTCGTTATGACGTATAAGGGATTTTGACCATTTTTCGAAGAAAGAGCACTTGCATATTTGGATTGTCGACGTTCGAAGAATTGAGCATAACTTTTGCACACGGTGTCCGTTTAAGGGCCATAAGTACTTTTTGAAAATGTAGCGACTGTTTTGGATTGATCTCACTGCTTCATCGTGTCGTATGAAGGATTTTGGCCATTTGTGGAAGAATGACCACTTGCATATTTGGACCACTTGGATTGTTGACGTTCGAAGAATGTAGTGAAACTTTTGCATACGGCGTCCGTTTTGGGCCCATAAGTACTTTTTCGAAAATGTAGCGATCAATTTGGATTGAACTCACCGCTTAGCCATAACGTATGAGGGATTTTGCCAATTTTTCGAAAAATGAGCACTTGCATATTTGGATTGTCGGCGTTCGAAGAATTGAGCGTAACTTTTGCATACGGTGTCTGTTTTGGGCCTATAAGTACTTTTCGAAAATGTAGCAAATGCTTTGGATTGAACTCACCGCTTCATTGTGACGTATGAGGGATTTTGGCCATTTTTTGAGGAACGAGCACTCGTGTATTTCGAATGCTTGGATTGTCGGCATTCGAAGAATTGAGCTTTTGCTTACGGTATCCATTTTTGGCTCATAAGTACATTTTGAAAATGTAGAAACCATTTCGGATTGAACTTTTTCACCGTGGAGTATGAGGGATTTTGGCTATTTTTCGAAGAACGAGCACTTGCATATTTGGAACGCTCGGATTGTTGGTGCTCGAAGAATTGAGTGTAACTTTTGCAAACGGTGTCCGTTTTGGGCCCATAAGTACTTTTCAAAAATGTAGCGACGATTTTGGATTGAACTCACCACTTCGCCGTGACATATGAGGGATTTCGACCATTTGTGGAAGAGCGTCCACTTGTATATTTGGAATGCTTGGATTGTCGGCGTTCGAAGAATTGAGCATAACTTTTGCATACGGTGTCCGTTTTAGTTCCATAAGTACTTTCGAAAATGTAGCGACCATTTTGAATTGATTTCATGACTTCATCGTGACGTATGAGGGATTTCAGCCATTTTTCAAAGAATGAGCACTTGCATATTTGGATTGTTGGCGTTCAAAGAATTGAGCGTAACTTTTGCAAATGGTGTCCGTTTTGGGCCCATAAATACTTTTCGAAAATGTAGCGACCATTTTGGATTGAACTCACCACTTCGTCGTAACGTATGTGGGATTTCAACCATTTTTTGAAAAACGAGCACTTGCATATTTGGAACGCTTAGATTGTTGGCGTTCGAAGAATTGAGCGTAACTTTTGCACACGTTGTCCATTTTGGGCACATAAAGTACTTTTCGATAATGTAGAGACCGTTTTGGACTGAACTCATGGCTTCATCGTGACATATGAGCGTAACTCGACCATTTTTCGAAGAAAGAGCACTTGCATATTTGGATTGTTGACGTTCGAAGAATTTTGTACACGGTGTTGGTTTGGGCCCACAAGTACTTTTTAGAAATGTAGCGACCGTTTTGGATTGAACTCACCACTTCGTCATGACGTATGTGGGATTTTTGCCATTTTTCAAAGAATGAGCACTTGCATATTTAGATTGTCGACGTTCGAAGAATTGAGCATAACTTTTACACATGGTGTCCGTTTTGGGCCCATAAGTACTTTTTGGAAATATAGCGACCGTTTTTGATGGAGCTCACCCTTTCATTGTGACGTATGAGGGATTTTAGCAATTTTTCAAAGAACGAGCACTTGCATTTGGAATGCTTGGATTGTCGACGTTCGAAGAATTGAGCGTAACTTTTGCACATGGTGTCCGTTTTGGGCCCATAAAGTACTTTTCAAAAATGTTGCGACCATTTTGGATTGAACTCATGGCTTCATTGTGACGTATGAGGGATTTCAACCATTTTTCAAAAAAAGAGCACTTACATATTTGGATTGTCAGCGTTCAAAGAATTTTGCACACGGTGTCCGTTTTGGGACCACAAGTACTTTTCAGAAATGTAGCGACCGTTTTGGATTGAACTCATGGCTTCGTCGTGATGTATGAGGGATTTCAACCATTTTTTGAAGAACGAGCACTTGCATATTTGGAACGCTTGGATTGTCGGCGTTCGAAGAATTGAACGTAACCTTTGCACATAGTATCTATTTTGGGCCCATAAGTACTTTCCAAAATGTAGAGACCGTTTTGGATTGAACTCACCGCTTTGCCGTGACGTATGAGGGATTTTGGCCACTTGAGGAAGACATACTTGGAATGCTTGGATTGTCAACGTTCGAGGAATTGAGCATAATTTTTGTATACAGTGTCCGTTTTGGGCCCGTAAGTACTTTTCATAAATGTTGCGATCGTTTTGGATTGAACTCATAGCTTCCTCGTGACGTATGAGGGATTTCAAACAAATTTTTCGAAGAAAGAGCACTTGCACATTTGGATTGTCGGCGTTCGAAAAATTTTGCACAAGGTGTCCATTTTGGGCCCATAAGTACTTTTCAGAAATGAAGAGACCGTTTTGGATTGAACTGATCGCTTCATCATGACATATGAGGGATTTCGGCCATTTTTTGAAGAACGAGCACTTGCATATTTGGATTGTCAGCATTCAAAGAATTGAGTGTAACTTTTACACACGGTGTCCGTTTTGGATTCATAAGTTCTTTTCTGAAATGTAGCGATCATTTTGGATAGAACTCATCGCTTCGTCTTGACGTCTAAGGGATTTCAACCATTTCCGAAGAATGAGCACTTGCTGATTTGGAATGCTTTGATTGTCAGCATTTGAAGAATTGAGCGTAACTTTTGCACACAGTGTCTGTTTTGGGCCCATAATTTACTTTTTGGAAACGTAGCGACCATTTTGGATTGAACTCATGGCTTTGTCACGCTGTATAAGGGATTTCAACCATTTTTTGAAGAAAGAGCACTTGCATATTTGGATTGTCGACGTTCAAAGAATTGAGCGTAACTTTTACACACGGTGTCCGTTTTAGGACCATAAGTACTTTTCGGAAATGTAGCACCTGTTTTAGATTGATCTACCGCTTAGTCGTGACGTATGAAGGATTTTGGTCGTTTGTGGAAGAATGACCACTTGCATATTTGGAATGCCTAGATTGCCAATGTTCGAAGAATTGAGCGTAACTTTTACATTTGGCGTCCGTTTTGGGCGCATAAGTACTTTTTCAAAAATGTAGCGACTGTTTTGGATTGAACTCACCGCTTACCCATGATGTATGAGGGATTTCTCCAATTTTTTGAAGAACGAGCGCTTGCATATTTGGATTGTTGGCATTCGAAGAATTGAGCGTAACTTTTGCATACGGTGTCCGTTTTGAGCCCATATGTACTTTTCGAAAATGTAGCAACCACTTTGGGTTGAACTTACCGCTTCATTGTAACGTATGATGGATTTTGGCCATTTTTTGATGAACGAGCACTTGCGTATTTCCAACGCTTGGATTGTCGACGTTCGAAGAATTGAGAGTAACTTTTACTTACGGTATCCGTTTTGGCTCATAACTACATTTCAAAAATGCAGCAACCATTTTGGATTGAAATTTTTTGCTGTGGAGTATGAGGGATTTTGGCTATTTTTTGAAGAACGATCACTTCCATATTTGGAATGATCGGATTGTTGGCGCTCGAAGAATTGAGCGCAACTTTTGCAAACAGTGTCCATTTTGGTCCCATAAGTACTTTTCGAAAATGTAGCGACCATTTTGGATTGAACTCACCGCTTCACCGTGATGTATGAGGGATTTTGGCCGTTTGTGGAAGAACGACCACTTGCATATTTGGAATGCTTGGATTGTCGGCGTTGGACGAATTGAGCGTAACTTTCGCATACGATGTCCGTTTTGGGTCCATAAGTACTTTTCGGAAATGTAGCAACCATTTTGAATTGATTTCATGACTTCGTTGTGACATATGAGGGATTTTGGCCATTTTTCAAAGAACGAGCACTTGCATATTTGGATTGTCGGCGTTCGATAATTTGAGCGTAACTTTTGCAAACGGTGTCCATTTTGGGCCCAAAAGTACTTTTCAAAAATGTAGCGACTATTTTGGATTGAACTCACGGTTTCATCCTTACGTTGGCTTCATCATGATGTATGAGGGATTT
This sequence comes from Olea europaea var. sylvestris, assembly GCF_002742605.1. Lineage (NCBI taxonomy): Eukaryota > Viridiplantae > Streptophyta > Magnoliopsida > Lamiales > Oleaceae > Olea > Olea europaea. The sequence goes on along the minus strand of NW_019227420.1, from coordinate 136,086 downwards.
CGGCCCTTTTTTTAAGAACAAGCACTTGCATATTTGGATTGTCAGCGGTCGAAGGATTAAGCGCAACTTTTGCAGACGGTGTCCATTTTGCACCCATAAGTACTTTTCGGAAATGTGGCGACCATTTTGGATTGAACTCACGGCTTCATCGTGACGTATGAGGGATTTTGGCCATATTTTGAAGTACGAGCACTTGCATATTTGGAACGCTTGGATTGTCGACGTTCGAAAAATTGAGCATAACTTTTGCACACGGCGTCCATTTTGGGCCCGTAAGTACTTTTCGATAATGTAATGACCATTTTGGACTCACGTCATTGTCGTGATGTATGAAGGATTTCGGCTATTTTTTGAAGAACGAGCACTTGCATATTCGGAACGCTTAGATTGTCGACGTTCAAAGAATTGAACGTAACTTTTGCACACGGTGTCCATTTTAGACCCATAAGTACTTTTCAAAAATGTAGCAACCATTTTAGATTGAACTCACGACTTCATCGTGACGTATGAGGGATTTAGGTGATTTTTCGAAGAACGAGCACTTGCATATTTGGAACGCTTGGATTGTCGACGTTCGAAGAATAGAGCGTAACTTTTGCAAACGGTGTCCGTTTTGGAATGAACTCACGGTTTCATCGTGACGTATGAGGGATTTTGGCCGATTTTCGAAAACTTGCATATTTGGAACACTTGGATTGTCGATGTTCGAAGAATTGAAGGTAACTTTTGCAAACGGTGTTTGTTTAGGGCCCATAAGTACTTTTCGAAAATGTAGCGACCGTTTTGGATTGAACTCACAGCTTCATCATGACGTATGAGGGATTTTGACCATTTTTAGGAGAACGAGCACTTGCATATTTAGATTGTCAGCGTTTGAAGAATTGATCGTAACTTTTGCAGACGGTGTCGATTTTGGGCATATAAGGACTTTTCAAAAATGTAGTGACCGTTTTGGATTGAACTCACGGTTTCACCGTGATGTATTAGAGATTTTGGCCATTTTTTGAAGTATAAGCACTTGCATATTTAGAATGCTTGGATTGTCGGCGTTCGAAAAATTGGGCATAACTTTTGCACTCGGTGTCTGTTTTTGGCCCGTAAGTACTTTTCGGTAATGTAGCGATTGTTTAGATTGAACTCATGGCTTTGTCGTGACGTATGAGAGATTTGGGCCATTTTTCGAAGAATCAGCACTTGCATAATCGGAACGCTTGGATTGTCGGCGTTCGAAAAATTGAGCGTAACTTTTGCACACGGTGTCCGTTTTACGCCCATAAATACTTTTCAAAAATGTAGCGACCATTTTGGTTTGAACTCACGGCTTCATCGTGACATATGAGAGATTTCAGCCACTTTTCGAAGAACGAGCACTTGCATATTTAGAGCGTTTAAATTGTCGGTGTTTGAAGAATAGAGCGTAACTTTTGCAAACGGTGTCCATTTTGGGCCCATAAAGTACTTTTCAAAAATGCAGCGATCGTTTTGGATTAAACTCACGGCTTCGTCGTGACATATGAGAGATTTCGATCGTTTTTCAAAGCTTGCATATTTGGAATGCTTGGATTATCGGCGTTCAAAGAATGGAGCGTAACTTTTGCAGACGGTGTCCGTTTAGGGCCCATAAGTACTTTTCGAAAATGTAGCAATCGTTTTGGATTGAACTCATAGCTTCGTTGTGACGTACGATGGATTTCGACCATTTTTTTAAGAACGAGCACTTGCATATTTGGAATGTCAACGTTCGAGGAATTGAGCATAACTTTTGCAAACGCTGTCCGTTTTGGGCCTATAAGTACTTTTCAATAATGTAGCAGCCATTTTGGATTGAACTCACAGCTTCATCGTGACGTATGAGGGATTACAGCCATTTTTCGAAGAACGAGCACATGCATATTTGGAATGCTTGGATTTTCGACATTCGAAGAATTGAGCGTAACTTTTGCACACGGTGTCCGTTTTGGGCCCATAAAAACTTTTCAAAAATGTGGCGACCGTTATGGATTGAAATCATGGCTTCGTCATGATGTATGAGGGATTTTGGCCATTTTTTTAAGAATGAGCACTTGCATATTTGGATTGTCAGCGTTCGAAGAATTAAGCGTAACTTTTGCAGACGATGTCCGTTTTGCGCCCATAAGTACATTTCGAAAATGTGGCGACCGTTTTGGATTGAACTCACGGCTTCGTCGTGACGTATAAGGGATTTCGTCCATATTTTAAAGTACGAGCACTTGCATATTTGGAACGCTTAGATTGTCGACGTTCAAAAAATTGAGCATAACTTTTGCACACGGCGTCCATTTTGGGCCCATAAGTACTTTTCGGTAATGTAACGATCGTTTTGGATTGAACTCACAGCTTCGTCATGACGTTTGAAGGATTTCAGCCATTTTTTGAAGAACGAGCACTTGCATATTCGGAACGCTTAGATTATCGACGTTCAAAGAATTGAACGTAACTTTTGCACATAGTGTCCGTTTTGGACCTATAAGTACTTTTCAAAAATGTAGCGACCGTTTTAGATTGAACTCACGGCTTCGTCGTGACGTATGAGGGATTTCGGTCATTTTTCGAAGAACGAGCACTTGCATATTTGGAACGCTTGGATCGTCGGCGTTCGAAGAATAGAGCGTAACTTTTGCAAATGGTGTTCATTTTGGAATGAACTCACGGCTTCATCATGACGTATGAGGAATTTTGGTCGATTTTTGCATATTTGGAACGCTTGGATTGTCAGCATTCGAAGAATTGAAGGTAACTTTTGCCGACGGTGTCCGTTTAGGGCCCATAAGTACTTTTCGGAAATGTAGCGATCGTTTTGGATTGAACTCATAGCTTCATCATGACGTATGAGGGATTTTGACCATTTTTAGGTGAACGAGCACTTGCATATTTAGATTGTTAGCGTTCGAAGAATTGATCGTAACTTTTGCAGATGGTGTCGATTTTGGGTCCATAAGTACTTTTCGAAAATGTAGTGATCGTTTTGGATTGAACTCACGGCTTCACCTTGATGTATAAGAGATTTTGGCCATTTTTTTGAAGTACGAGCACTTACATATTTGGAATGCTTGGATTATCGGTGTTCGAAAAATTGAGCGTAACTTTTGCACACGGTGTCCATTTTTGGCCCACAAGTACTTTTCGGTAATGTAGCGATCATTTGGATTGAACTCAAAACTTTGTTGTGACGTATGAGAGATTTGGACCATTTTTGGAAGAACGAGCACTTGTATATTCGGAACGCTTGGATTGTCGGCATTCAAAAAATTGAGCGTAACTTTCGTACACGGTGTCCGTTTTGCGTCCATAAATACTTTTTAAAAATGTAGCGACCGTTTTGGATTGAACACACTGCTTCGTCGTGACATATGAGGGATTCCAGCCACTTTTCAAAGAACGAGAACTTACATATTTGGAAAAACAAATCCAATCTCGATCTTTGAAAGCATTTTCCTTCCCCCGCCGCATCTCCCTCCCTTAGTCGAGCCTTTCCACACTTGGATTGTCGGCGTTCGAAGAATAGAGCGTAACTTTTGCAAACGGTGTCCGTTTAGCGCCCATAAGTACTTTTCAAAAATGTAGCGACCATTTTGGATTGAACTTATAGCTTCGTCATGATGTACGATGGATTTCGGCCATTTTTTGATGAACGAGCACTAGCATATTTGGAATGTCGGCGTTCGAGGAATTGAGCGTAACTTTTGCAGACGCTGTCCGTTTTGGGCCCATAAGTACTTTTCGGTAATGTAGCGATAGTTTTGGATTGAACTCATAGCTTCGTCATGACGTACGATGGATTTTGACCATTTTTCGAGGAACGAGCACTATCATATTTAGAATGTCGACGTTTGAGGAATTGAGCGTAATATTTACAGACGCTGTACGTTTTGGGCCCATAAGTACTTTTCGATAATGTAGCGACCGTTTTGGATTGAACTCATAGCTTCATCATGACGTATGAGGGATTACAGCCATTTTTTGAAGAACAAGCACTTGCATATTTGGAACGCTTGGATTGTCGACATTCGAAGAATTGAACGTAACTTTTGCACACGGCGTCCGTTTTGGGCCCATAAGTACTTTTTGAAAATGTAGCAACCGTTATGGATTGAACTCATGGCCTCATCATGATGTATGAGAGATTTTGACCATTTTTCGAAGATCGAGCACTTGCATATTTAGATTGTCGACGTTCGAAGAATTGAGGATAACTTTTGCAGACGGTGTCCGTTTTGGGCCCACAAGTACTTTTCAAAAATGTGGCGACCGTTTTGGATTGAACTCACGATTTCATCGTGACATATTAAGGATGTCAGCCATTTTTCGAAGCACGAGCACTTGTGTATTTGGAACGCTTGGATTGTCGGCATTCGAAGAATTGAGCATAAGTTTTACACACGGTGTTCGTTTTGGGCCCATAAGTACTTTTCGAAAATGTAGTGACCGTTATGGATCGAACTCACGACTTCGTTGCGATATATGAGGGATTTTAGCCATTTTTTGAAGAATGAGCACTTGCATATTTGGATTGTCGGCTTTCAAAGAATTGAGTGTAACTTTAGCAGACGGTGTCCATTTTGGACCCTTAAGTACTTTTCGAAAATGTAGGGACCATTTTGGAATGAACTCACGGCTTTGCCGTGACGTATGAGGGATTTCATCCATTTTTCAAAGTACGAGCGCTTACATATTTGGAACGCCTGGATCGCCGGCGTTGGAAGAATTGAGCGTAACTTTTGCTCACTGTGTCTGTTTTGGGCGCATAAGTGCTTTTCAGTAATGTAGCAACCATTTTGGATTAAACTCATGGCTTCGTCGTGATGTATGAGGGATTTCGACCATTTTTCGAAGAACGAGCACTTGCATAGTTGGAACGCTTGGATTATCGGCGTTCGAACAATTGAGCGTAAGTTTTGCAAACGGTGTCCGTTTTGGGCCAATAAAGTACTTTTTGAAAATGTAGCGATAGTTTTGGATTGAACTCACAGCTTCGTCGTGACGTAAGAGAAAATTTGGCCGTTAAAAGCACTTGTATATTTGGGTTGTCGGCGTTCGAAGTATTGAGCGTAACTTTTACAGGCGGTGTCCGTTTTGGCCCCATAAGTACTTTTCAAAAATGTAGCGACCGTTTCAGATTGAACTCACGGCTTCATCGTAACGTATGAGGGATTTCGACCATTTTTTAAAGTACGAGCACAAGCATATTTGAAACGCTTGGATTGTCGGCGTTCGAAGAATTGAGCGTAACTTTTGCACACGGTGTCCGTTTTGGGCCCATAAGTATTTTCGAAAATATAACGACCATTATGGATTGAATCATGGCTTCATCATAACATATGCGGGATTTCGTCTATTTTTCGAAGAACAAGCACGTGCATATTTGGATTGTCGGCATTCAAAGAATTGAGCGTAACTTTTACAGGCAATGTCCATTTTCGCCCCATAAGTACTTTTTGAAAATGTAGCAACCGTTTCGGGTTGAACTCATGGCTTCATCGTGACGTATGAGCGATTTCGACCATTTTTTGAAGTACGAGCACAAGCATATTTGGAACGCTTGGATTGTCGGCGTTCGAAGAATTGAGCGTTACTTTTGCACACGGTGTCCGTTTTGGGCCCATAAGTACTTTTCAAAAATGTAACAACCGTCATGGATTGAACTTATGGCTTCATCATGACGTATGAGGGATTTTGGCCATTTTTTAAAGAACGAGTACTTACATATTTGGATTGTCGGCGTTCGAAGAATTGAGCGTAACTTTTGCAGACGGTGTCCATTTTGGGCCCATAAGTACTTTTCGAAAATGTAGCGACAGTTTCGGATTGAACTCAAGGCTTCGTTGTGACGTATGAGGGATTTCAGCCATTTTTCGAAGTACGAGTGCATGCATATTTGGAACGCTTGCATTGTTGGCGTTCGAAGAATTGAGCGTAACTTTTGCACAGGGTGTCCGTTTTGGGCCCATAAGTACTTTTCGGAAATGTAGCGACCATTATGGATTGAACTCATGGCTTATTTGTGAGGTATGAGGGATTTCAGCTATTTTTTGAAGAATGAGCACTTTTATATTAGGATTGTCGGCATTCGAAGAATTGAGCGTAACTTTTGCAGACGGTGTCCATTTTTGGCCCGTAAGTACTTTTCGAAAATGTAGCGACCATTTTGGAAAGAACTCACGGCTTTGCCATGATGTAAGAGGGATTTTGGCCATTTTTAGAAGTATGAGCACTTGCATATTTGGAACACTTGGATTGTCGGAGTTCAAAGAATTGAGCGTAACTTTTGCACACGGTGTCCGTTTTGGGTCCATAAGTACTTTTCGGTAATGTAACTACCGTTTTGGATTGAACTCATGGCTTCGTCATGACGTATGAGGGATTTCAACCATTTTTCAAAGAACGAGCACTTGCATATTCGAAATGCGTGGATTGTCGAAGTTCGAAGAATTGAGCGTAACTTTTGCACACGATGTCCGTTTTAGGCCCATAAGTACTTTTAAAAAACGTAGCGACCGTTTTGGATTGAACTCATGGCTTCATCATGATGTATGAGGGATTTCGGCCATTTTTCGAAGAACGAGCACTTGCATATTTGGAACGCTTGGATTGTCGACGTCCGAAGAATGAAGTATCATTTTTGCAAACGGTGTCCGTTTTGGGCCCATAAGTATTTTTTGGTAATGTAGCAACCGTTTTGGATTGAACTCATGGCTTCATCGTGACGTATGAGGGAATTCGACCATTTTTCAAAGAACGAGCACTTCCATATTTGGATTGTCGACGTTCGAAGAATTGAGCGTAACTTTTGCAGACGGTGTTCGTTTTGGCCCCATAAATACTTTTCAAAAATGTAGTGATCGTTTTGGAATGAACTCACGGCTTCGTCGTGACGTATGAGGGATTTTGGCCTGCTTTTGAATCTTGCATATTTAGAACGCTTGGATTGTCGACGTTCGAAGAATTAAGCATAACTTTTGCAGACGGTGTCCGGTTAGGACCCATAAGTACTTTTCGAAAATGTAGCGACCATTTTGGATTGGACTCATGGCTTCATCATGACGTATGTGGGATTTTGGTCATTTTTCAAAGAACGAGCACTTGCATATTTGGATCGCTTGGATTGTCGACGTTTGAAGAATTGAGTGTAACTTTTGCACACGGTGTCCATTTTGGGCCCATAAATACTCTTCAAAAATGTAGCGACCATTTTTTATTGAACTCACGGCTTCGTCGTGACATATGAGGGATTTCAACCACTTTTCGAAGATTGAGCACTTGCATATTTGGAACGCTTGGATTGTTAGCGTTTGAAGAGTTGAGCGTAACTTTTGCATACAATGTCCGTTTAGGGCCCATATGTACTTTTCGAAAATGTAGCGACCGTTTTGGATTGAACTTGTAGCTTCGTCGTGACGTATGAGGGATTTTGACCATTTTTCGGAGAACGTGCACTTGCATATTTAGATTGTCGACGTTCGAAGAATTGATCGTAACTTTTACAGACGGTATCCGTTTTGGGCCCATAAGTACTTTTCGAAAATGTAGCGACCATTTTGGATTGAACTCATGGCTTTGCCATGATGTATGAGGGATTTTTGCCATTTTTTGAAGTGCGAGCACTTGCATATTTGGAACGCTTGGATTGTCGGCGTTCGAAGAGTTGACCGTATCTTTTGCAGACGGTGTCCGTTTTGGACCCATTAGTACTTTTTGGAAATGTAGCGACCATTTTGAATTGAACTCATGGCTTTGTCGTGACCTATGAGGGATTTCAGCCAATTTCTGAAACTTTCGTATTTGGAATGCTTGGATTGTCGGTGTTCGAAGAATTGAGGGTAACTTTTGTAGACGGTGTCCGTTTAGAGCCCATAAGTACTTTTTGGAAATGTAGCGACCATTTTGGATTGAACTCATGGCTTCATCATGACGTATGAGGGATTTCGGCCATTTTTTGAAGAACCAACACTTACATATTTGGAACGCTTGGATTGTCTGCATTCGAAGAATAGAGCGTAACTTTTGCAAACGGTGTCCGTTTTGGGCCCATAAAGTAATTTTTAAAAATGTAGCGACCCTTTTGGATTGAACTCACAACTTCGTCGTGGCGTATGAGGGAATTTGGCCATTTTTTGAAGAACGAGCACCTGTATATTTGGATTGTCAGCGTTCGAAGTATTGAGCGTAACTTTTGTAGACGGTGTTCGTTTTGGCCCCGTATGTACTTTTCTTAAATGTAACGACTGTTTTGGATTAAACTCATGGCTTCGTCGTGTCGTATGAGGGATTTTGGCTGGTTTTTGAAACTTGCATATTTGGAATGCTTGGATTGTTGGCGTTCGAAGAATTGAGTGTTACTTTTACAGACGGTGTCCGTTTAGGGACGATAAGTATTTTTCGAAAATGCAGCGATTGTTTTGGATTTAAGTCATTGCTTCGTCGTGACGTATGAAGGATTTTAGCAATTTTTTGAAGAATGTGCACTTGCATATTTGGAACGTCGATGTTCGAGGAATTGAGCGTAACTTTCGCAGACTGTGTCCGTTTTGGGCCCATAAGTACTTTTCGTTAATTTAGCGATCGTTTTGGATTGAACTCACGGTTTCGTCGTGACGTATGAGGGATTTCAGCCATTTTTCGAAGAATGAGTACTTGCATATTTGGAACACTTGGATTGTCGGCCTTCGGCAAATTGAGTGTAAATTTTGCACACAGTGTTCGTTTTAAGCCCATAAGTACTTTTTGGAAATGTAGCGGTCGTTTTGGATTGACCTCACTACTTCATCATGACATATGAGGGTTTTCAACCATTTTTTGAAGAAGGAGCACTTGCCTATATGGATTGTCGACGTTCGAAGAATTGAGAGTAACTTTTACACACAGTGTCCATTTTGGGCCCGTAAGTACTTTTCAGAAGTGTAGCGACCTTGGTTGAACTCACGGCTTCGTCGTGATGTAAGAGAAATTTTAGCCATTTTTCAAAGAACGAGCACTTGCATATTTGGATTGCTGACGTTTGAAGAATTGAGTGTAAGTTTTACACATGGTGTCCGTTTCAGGTCCATAAGTACTTTTCGAAAATGTAACAACCATTTTTGATAGAACTCATGGCTTCGTCATGACGTATGAGGGATTTTGGTCTTTTTTCAAAGAATGAGCACTTGCATATTTGGATTGTCGGTGTTCGAAGAATTGAGCGTAACTTTTGTCGACAATGTCCGTTTAGGGCACATAAGTACTTTTCAGAAATATAGCGACCATTTTGGATTGAACTCATGGCTTTGTCGTGACAAATGAGGGATTTCGACCTTTTTTGAATTATGAGCAATTGCATATTTGGAACGCTCGGATTGTCAACTTTCGAAGAATTGAGCGTAACTTTTGCACACGGTGTCCATTTTGGGCCCATAAGTAATTTTAGGAAATGTAGCGACCGTCTTGGATTGAACTCACGGTGGTATGAGGAATTTTGGCCATTTTTTGAAGAACGAGCACTTGCATATTTGGAACGCTTGGATTGTCGACGTTTGAAGAATTGAGCATAACTTTTGCACACGACGTCCGTTTTGGGCCCAATAGTACTTTTTGGAAATGTAGCGATCGTTTTGGATTGAACTCACGGCTTTGTTATGACATATGAGGGATTTTGGCCATTTTTCGAAAAACTAGCACTTGTATATTTGGAACGCTTGGATTGTCGACGTTCGAAGAATTGAGCGTAACTTTTACTAACGATGTCTATTTTGGGCCCATAAGTGCTTTCGAAAATGTAGCGACCGTTTTGGATTGATCTCATGGCTTCATTGTGACGTATGAGGGATTTCGACCTTTTTTAAAGAACGAGCACTTGCATATTTATATTGTCGGCGTTCGAGGAATTGAGCATAACTTTTGCAGACGGTGTCTGTTTCTGGCCCATAGTTACTTTTCGGTAATGTAGTGACCATTTTAGAATGAATTCTCGGCTTCGTCGTGACAAATGATAGATTTTGGCCATTTTTCGAGGAACGAGCACTTGGTTATTTCGAACGCTTGGATTGTCGACGTTCGAAGAATTGAGCGTAACTTTTACACACGGTGTCCGTTCAGGCCCATAAGTAGTTTTTGGAAATGTAGCGACCGTTTTGGATTGAACTCATGGCTTCATCGTGACGTACGAGGGATTTTGGCCATTTTTTGAAGAACAAGTAGTTGCATATTTGGATTGACGACATTCCAAGAATTGAGCGTAACTTTTCCAGATGGTGTCCATTTTGGGCCCATAAGTGCTTTTAGAAAATGTAGTGACTGTTTTGGATTAAACTCATGGCTTCATCGTGACGTATGAGGGATTTTGGCCATTTTTCGAAGTACAAGCACTTGCATGCTTGGAACGCTTGGATTGTCGACGTTCGAAGAATTGAGCGTAACTTTTGCACACGGTGTCTATTTTGGGCCCAAAAGTACTTTTCAGAAATGTAGCTACCGTTATGAATTGAAATCACAGCTTCGTCGTGATGTATAAGGGATTTCGGCCATTTTTTGAAAAATGAGCACTTACATATTTGGATTGTCGACGTTCAAAGAATTGAGCGTAACTTTTGCAGTCGTTGTTTGTTTAGGGCACATAAGTACTTTTTGAAAATGTAGCGACCATTTTGGATTGAACTCATGGCTTCATCGTGACGTATGAAGGATTTCAGCCATTTTTTGAAGTATGAGCACTTGCATATTTGGTACTCTTGGATTGTCGACGTTCGAAGAATTGAGCATAACTTTTGCACAAGTCGTCCGTTTTGGGCCCGTAAGTACTTTTCGATAATGTAACGACAGTTTTGGATTGAACTCACGGTTTTATCGTGACGTATGAGGGATTTCGATCATTTTTCGAAGAACGAGCACTTGCATATTCGGAATGCTTGGATTGTCGACGTTTGTAGAATTGAACGTAACTTTTACACACGGTGTCCGTTTTGGGCCCATAAGTACTTTTCAAAAATGTAGCGATCGTTTTGGATTGAACTCACGGCTTCATCGTAGCGTATGAAGGATTTTGGCCATTTTTTGAAGAACGAGCACTTGCATATTTGGAACGCTTGGATTGTCGACGTTCGAAGAATAGAGCATAACTTTTGCAAACGGTGTCTATTTTTGGCCCATAAAGTACTTTTCAAAAATGTAGCAACCATTTTGGATTGAACTCACGGCTTCGTCATGACGTATGAGGGATTTCGGCTGGTTTTTGAAACTTGCGTATTTTGAACGCTTGGATTGTCGGCGTTCGAAGAATTGAGGGTAACTTTTACAGACGGTGTCCGTTAGGGCCCATAAGTACTTTTCGAAAATGTAGCGACTGTTTTGGATTGAACTCATAGCTTCGTCGTGACGTATGAGGGATTTTGACCATTTTTTGGAGAATGAGCACTTGCATATTTAGATAATCGACGTTAGAAGAATTGATCGTTACTTTTGCAGACGGTGTCCATTTTGGGCCCATAAGTACTTTTCAAAATTGTTGCGACAGTTTTGGATTGAACTCACGGCTTCGCCGTGATGTATGAGGGATTTTGGTCATTTTTTGAAATAAAAGCACTTGCATATTTGGAAGGCTTGGATTGTCGACGTTTGAGGAATTGAGCTTAACTTTTGCACACAGTGTCCGTTTTTAGCCCATAAGTACTTTTCGGTAATGTAGCGACCATTTTGGATTGAACTCACGGCTTTGCCATGACGTATGAGGGATTTGGGCCATTTTTCATTGAACGAGCACTTGCATATTCGGAACGCTTGGATTGTCAGTGTTCGAAAAATTGAGCGTAACTTTTGCACACGGTGTCCGTTTTGGGCCCATAAATTCTTTTCAAAAATGAAGCGACCATTTTGGATTGAACTCATGGCTTCGTCATGACAAATGAGGGATTTCAGCCACTTTTTGATGAACGAGCACTTGTATATTTGGAACGCTTGGATTGTCGGTGTTCGAAGAATAGAGCCTAACTTTTGCAAACGATGTCCGTTTTGGGCCGAAAAAGTACTTTTCGAAAATGTAGCGACCGTTTTGGATTGAACTCACGGTTTCATTGTGACGTATGAGAGATTTCGGCCGATTTTTGAAACTTGCACATTTGGAACGCTTGGATTATCGACGTTCAAAGAATTGAGCGTAACTTTTGCAGACGGTGTCCGTTTAGGGCCCATAAGTACTTTTGGAAATGTAGCGACCATTTTGGATTGAACACATAACTTCGTCATGACGTATGATGGATTTTGGCCACTTTTCGAAGAATGACCACTTGCATATTTGGAATGTCGGCGTTCGAGGAATTGAGTGTAACTTTTGTAGATGCTATCCATTTTGGGCCCATAAGTACTTTTCGGTAGTATAGTGACCGTTTTGGATTGAACTCATAGCTTCATCGTGACTAATGAGGGATTACAGCCATTTTTTGAAGTACGAGCACTTACATATTTGGAGCACTTGGATTGTCGCGTTCGAAGAATTGAGCATAACTTTTGCACACGGTGTCTGTTTTTAGCCTATAAGTACTTTAGGAAATGTAGCCACCGTTATGGATTGAACTCACCATTTCGTCGTGACGTATGAGGGATTTTGACCATTTTTCAAAGAACGAGCACTTGCACATTTGGATTGTCGACGTTCGAAGAATTGAGTGTAACTTTTGCAGGCGGTGTCCATTTTGGGCCCATAAGTAATTTTCGAAAATGTAGCAATCGTTTTGGATTGAACTCATGGATTCATTGTGAAGTATTAGGGATTTTGGCCATCTTTCGAAGTAAGAACACTTGTGTATTTGGAACGCTTGGATTGTTGGCCTTCAAAGAATTGAGCGTAACTTTGAACACGATGTCCGTTTTGGGCCTATAAGTACTTTTCAGAAATGTAGCAACAGTTTTGGAATGAACTCAGGGCTTCACCATGATGTATGAAGGATTTTGGCCATTTTTAGAAGTAAAGCACTTGCATATTCAGAATGCTTGGATTGTCGGCGTTCGAAGAATTGAGCGTAACTTTTGCACCCAGTGTCATTTTTGGGCCTCATAAGTACTTTTCAAAAATGTAGCGATCATTTTGGATTGAACTCATGGCTTCGTCGTGACGTGTGAGGGACTTCGGCCATTTTTTGAAGAATGAGCACTTGCATATTTGGAACGCTTGGATTGTCGACGTTCGAGGAATAGAGCGTAACTTTTGCATAAGGTGTCTGTTTTGGGCCCATAAAGTACTTTTCGAAAATGTAGCAATCGTTTTGGATTGAACTCATGGCTTCGTTGTGACGTAAGAGGGAATGCGGCCATTTTTCGAAGAACGAGCACTTGCATATTTTGATTGTCGGCGTTCGAAGAATTGAGCGCAACTCTCATAGGCGGTGTTCGTTTTAGCCCCATAAGTACTTTTCAAAAATGTAGCGACCATTTCGGATTGAACTAACGGCTTCATCGTGACATATGAGGGATTTCGACCAGTTTTCGAAGTATAAGAAAAAGTATATTTGGAATGCTTGGATTGTCGGCGTTCGAAGAATTGTGTGTAACTTTTGCACACAGTTTTCATTTTGGGCCCATAAGTATTTTCGAAAATGTAATGACCATTATGGATTGAACTCATGGCTTCGTCATGACGTATGAGGGATTTCGGCCATTTTTCTAAGAACAAGCACTTGCATATTTGGATTGTCAGCGTTCGAAGAGTTGAGCGTAACTTTTGCAGATGGTGTCTGTTTTGGGCACATAAGTAGTTTTCAAAATTGTATTGGCCATTTTGGATTAAACTCGTGGCTTTATCCTAACGTATTAGGGATTTTAGCCATTTTTCGAAGTATGAGCACTTGCGTATATGGAACGCTTGGATTGTCGACGTTCGAAGAATTGAGCGTAACTTTTGCACACGGTGTTCGGTTTGGGCCCATAAGTACATTTCGAAAATGTAACAACCATTATGGATTGAACTCACGGCTTCCTCACAATGTATGAGGGATTTTGACCATTTTTTGAAGAACGAGCACTTGCATATTTCGATTGTCGACTTTCAAAGAATTGAGTGTAACTTTAGCAGACGGTGTCCATTTTCAACTGATAAGTACTTTTCGGAAATGTAGCGACCGTTTCGGATTGAACTCATGGCCTTACCGTTACGTATGAGGGATTTTGGTCATTTTTCGAAGTACAAGTACTTAAATATTTGGAACGCTTGGATTGTCGGCGTTCGAAGAATTGAGCGTAACTTTTGCTCACGGTGTCTGTTTTGGGCCCATAAGTACTTTTTGGTAATGTAGCGACCGTTTTGGATTGAACTCACGACTTCATCGTGGTGTATGAGGGATTTTGGCCGTTTTTCGAAGAACAAGCACCTGCATATTCAGAGCCCTTGGATTGTCGGCGTTCGAAGAATTGAGCTTAACTTTTCCACGCGGTGTCCGTTTTGGGCCCATAAGTACTTTTCAAAAATGTAGCGACCATTTTGGATTGAACTCATGGCTTCGTCGTGACATATGAGGGATTTCGACCATTTTTCAAACAACGAGCACTTGCATATTTGGAACGTTTGGATTGTCGGCGTTCAAAGAATAGAGTGTAACTTTTGCAAACGGTGTTCGTTTTGGGCCCATAAAGTACATTTCAAAAGTTTAGCGACCGTTTTGGATTGAAGTCACGGCTTCGTCGTGACGTATGGGGGAATTTGGCCATTTTTCGCAAAATGAGCATTTGTATATTTGGATTGTCGGCGTTCGAGGAACTGAGCATAACTTTTACAGGCAGTGTCCGTTTTGGCCCCATAAGTACTTTTCAAAAATGTAATGACCGTTTCAAGTTGAACACACGGCTTCATCGTGACGTATGAGGGATTTCGACCATTTTTTGAAGTACGAGTACAAGCATATTTGGAACGCTTGGATTGTTGGCGTTCGAAGAATTGAGCGTAACTTTTGCACATGGTGTCCGTTTTTGGCCCATAAGTACTTTTCAAAAATGTAACGACCATTATGGATTGAACTCACGACTTTGCCATGATGTATGAAGGGATTTTGGCCATTTTTCGAAGAACGAGCACTTACATATATGGATTGTCGACGTTCGAAGAATTGAGCGTAACTTTTGTAGACGGTGTCCGTTTTGGGCCCATAAGTACTTTTTGGAAATGTAGCGATAGTTTCGAATTGAACTCATGGCTTCATCCTGATGTATGAGGGATCTCGGCCATTTTTCGATGTACGAGCGCATGTATATTTGGAACGCTTGGATTGTTGGCGTTCGAAAAATTGAGCGTAACTTTTGCACAGGGTATCTATTTTGGGCCCATAAGTACTTTTCGAAAATGTAGCGACCGTTATGAATTGAACTCACGGCTTATTTGCGATGTATGAGGGATTTCGGCCATTTTTTGAAGAATGAGCACTTCCATATTTGGATTGTTGGCATTCGAAGAATTGAGCGTAACTTTTGCACACGGTGTCCATTTTGGGTCTATAAGTACTTTTCGGAAATGTAGCAACCATTTTGGAATGAACTCACGACTTCACCGTGATGTATGAGGGATTTTGCCCATTTTTATAAGTACGAGCACTTGCATATTTGGAATGCTTGGATTGTCGGCGTTCGAAGAATTGAGGGTAACTTTTGCCGACAGTGTCCGTTTTGGAGTCATAAGTACTTTTCGGTAATGTGACGACCGTTTTGGATAGAAATCACGGCTTCGTCGTGACGTATGAGGGATTTTGGCTATTTTTCGAAGAACAAGCACTTGCATATTCGGAACGCTTAGATTGTCGACGTTTGAAGAATTGAGTGTAACTTTCGCACACAATGTCCGTTTTAGGCCCATAAGTACTTTTCAAAAATGTAACGAACATTTTGGATTGAACTCACAGCTTCGTCACGACGTATGAGGAATTTCGGCCATTTTTCGAAGAACGAGCACTTGCATGTTTAGAACTCTTAGATTGTCGGCGTTCAAAGAATAGAGCGTAACTTTTGCAAACGATGTCCGTTTTGGACTCAATAGTACTTTTTGGAAATGTAGCGATCATTTTGGATTGAACTCACGACTTTGTTGTGACGTATGAGGGATTTTGGCCATTTTCGAAAAACTAGCACTTGCATATTTGGAACGCTTAGATTGTCGACGTTCAAAGAATTGAGCGTAACTTTTGTTAACGGTGTCTATTTTGGGCCATAAGTACTTTTGAAAATGTAGCGACCGTTTTAGATTGATCTCATGGCTTCGTCATGACGTATGAGGGATTTCGATAATTTTTCAAAGGACGAGCACTTGCATATTTGGATTGTCGGTGTTCGAGGAATTGAACATAACTTTTACAGACGGTGTCCGTTTCTGACCCTTAGTTACTTTTCGGTAATGTAGCGACCATTTTGGAATGAATTCTCGGCTTCGCTGTGACGTATGATAGATTTTGGCCATTTATCAATGAATGAGCACTTGCTTAGTTGGGACTCTTGGATTGTCGACGTTCGAAGAATTGAGAGTAACTTTTGTAGACGGTGTCCATTTTGAGCCCATAAGTACTTTTCGAAAATGTAGCGATTGTTTTGGATTGAACGCCTGGCTTCGTCGTGACGTATGAGGGATTTCGGCTGATTTTTGAAACTTGCATATTTGGAACGCTTGGATTGTCGACGTTCGAAGAATTGAGGGTAACTTTTGTCGACAGTGTCCGTTTAAGGCCCATAAGTATTTTTCGAAAATGTAGCGACCATTTTGGATTGAACTCATGGCTTCGTCGTGACGTATGAGGGATTTCCGCCATTTTTTGAAGAACCAGCACCTACATATTTGGAACGCTTGGATTGTCGATGTTCGAACAATAGAGCGTAACTTTTGCAAATGGTGTCCGTTTTGGGCCCATAAAGTACTTTTCGAAAATGTAGCGACCGTTTTGGATTGAACACACGGCTTCGTCGTGACATATGAGGGATTTTGGCCATTTTTCGAAGAACCAGCACCTGCATATTTGGAACGCTTGGATTGTCGACGTTCGAACAATAGAGCGTAACTTTTGCAAATGGTGTCCGTTTTGGGCCCATAAATTACTTTTCGAAAATGTAGCGACCATTCTGTATTGAACACACGGCTTCGTTGTGACGTATGAGGGAATTTGGCCATTTTTCGAAGAACGAGTACTTGCATATTTGGATTGTCGGGGTTCAAAGAATTGAGCGTAACTTTTACAGACGGTGTTCGTTTTGGCCCCATAAGTACCTTTCTAAAATGTAGCGACCGTTTTGGATTAAACTCACGGCTTCGTCGTGACGTATCAGGGATTTCAACCATTTTTCGAAGAATGAGCACTTGCTTATTTGGAACGCTTGGATTGTTAGCGTTCGACGAATTGAGCGTAACTTTTGCACACGATGTCTGTTTTGGGCCCATAAGTACTTTTCAGAAATGTAGCGACTGTTTTGGATTGACCTCACTGCTTCGTCATGACATATGAGGGTTTTCGACCATTTTTCGAAGGAGCACTTGCATATTTGGATTGTCGACATTCAAAGAATTGAGAGTATCTTTTGCACACGGTGTCCATTTCGGGCCCATAAGTACTTTTCGAAAATGTAGAGACCATTTTGGTTGAACTCATGGCTTCATCATGACATGAGGAATTTTGGCCATTTTTCAAAGAACGAGCACTTGCATATTTGGATTGTCGGCGTTTGAAGAATTGAGCATAACTTTTACACATGGTGTTCGTTTTGGGCTCATAAGTACTTTTCGAAAATGTGACAACCATTTTTGATTGAACTCAAGGCTTCATCATAACGTATGAGGGATTTCAGTCATTTTTCGAAGAATGTGCACTTGCATATTTGGATTGTCGGCGTTTGAAGAATTGAGCGTAACTTTTGCAGATTGTGTCCGTTTAGGGCACATAAGTACTTTTTGGAAATATAGCGACCATTTTGGATTGAACTCACGGCTTCGTCGTGACCTATGAGGGATTTTGGCAATTTTTCGAATTACGAGCACTTGCATATTTGTAACACTTTGATTGTCGACTTTCAAAGAATTAAGCGTAACTTTTGCACACGGTGTCCATTTTGGGCCCATAAGTACTTTTGGGAAATGTAGCGACCGTTTTAGATTGAACTCATGGCGTCATCGTGACGTATGAGGAATTTCGACCTTTTTTTGAAGAACGAGCACTTGCGCATTTGGAACGCTTGGATTGTCGGCGTTCGAAGAATTGTGCGTAACTTTTGCACATGGTGTCCGTTTTGGGCCCAATAGTACTTTTCGAAAATGCAACGATCGTTTTGGATTGAACTCATGGCTTTGTCGTGATGGACGAGGGATTTTGGCCATTTTTCAAAAAACTAGCACTTGCATATTTGGAACCCTTGGATTGTCGGCGCTCGAAGAATTGAGCATAACTTTTGCTATCGGTGTCTGTTTTGGGCCCATAAATACTTTCGAAAATGTAGCGACCGTTTTGGATTGATCTCATGGCTTGGTCATGACATATGAGGGATTTTGACCATTTTTCAAAGAACAAGCACTTCCATATTTGGATTGTCGGTGTTCGAGGAATTGAGCTTAACTTTTACAAACGGTGTCCATTCTGGCCCATAGTTACTTTACGGTAATGTAGCGACCATTTCGGAATGTGTTCTCGGCTTCGTAGTGACGTATGATAGATTTTGGCCATTTTTCGAGGAAGGAGCACTTGCTTATTTGGAACGCTTGGATTGTCGACGTTCGAAGAATTGAGCGTAACTTTCGCACACGGTGTCCGTTTTAGGCCCATAAGTACTTTTTGGAAATGTAGCGACCGTTTTGGATTGAACTCATGGCTTCGTTGTGACGTATGAGGGATTTTGGCCATTTTTCAAAAAATGAGCACTTGCATATTTGGATTGTCGGCATTCTAAGAATTGAGCGTAACTTTTGCAGACGGTGTCCGTTTGGGGCCCATCAGTACCTATAGAAAATGTAGCCACCATTTTGGATTAAACTCACGGTTTCATGGTAATGTATGAGGGATTTTGGCCATTTTTCGAAGTACTAGCACTTGCATATTTGGAAAGCTTGGATTGTCGGCGTTCGAAGAATTAAGCGTAACTTTTGTACACGGTGTCCATTTTGGGCCCAGAAGTACTTTTCATAAATGTAGCGACCGTTTTGGATTGAACTCTCGGTGTCGTCGTGATGTATGAGGGATTTTGACCAATTTTTGAAGAGCGAGCACTTGCATATTTGGAACGCTCGGATTGTCGGCGTTCGAAGAATTGAGCGTAACTTTTGCAAACGGTGTCCATTTTGGGCCTATAAGTACATTTCAGAAATGTAGCGATTATTTTGGATTGAACTCACGTCTTCATCGTGATGTATGAGGGATTTTGGCCATTTTCAAACAACAAGCACTTGCATATTTGGAACGCTTGGATTGTCAGCGTTCGAAGAATTGAGCGTAACTTTTGCTAACGGTGTCTGTTCTGGGCTGATAAATACTTTTTGGAAATGTAGCGACCATTTTAGATTGATCTCATGGCCTTGTCATGACGTATGAGGGATTTTGACCATTTTTTGAAGAACGAACACTTGCATATTTGGATTGTCGACGTTCGAAGAATTGAGCGTAACTTTTGGAGACGGTGTCCGTTTTGGGCCCATAAGTACTTTTCGAAAATGTAGCGACTGTTTTGGATTGAACTCACTGCTTCATCATGACGTATGAGGGTTTTCGTCCATTTTTCAAAGAATGAGCACTTGCATATTTGGATTGTCGACGTTCAAAGAATTGAGCGTAACTTTTGCAAACGGTGTCCATTTTGGGCCCATAAGTACTTTTTGGAAATGTGGCGACCGTTTTGCTTGAACTCACAGCTTCGTCGTGATGTATGAGAAATTTCGGTAATTTTTCGAAGAACGAGCACTTGCATATTTTGATTGCCATCTTTTGAAGAATTGAGCATAACTTTTGCGCATGGTGTCCATTTTTGGCCCATAAGTACTTTTCGAAAATGTAACGACCATTTTTGATTGTACTCACAGCTTCATCGTAATGTATGAGGGATTCCTGCCATTTTTTGAAGAACGGGCACTTGCATATTTGGATTGTCGGCGTTCGAAGAATTGAGCATAACTTTTGCAGACTGTGTCTGTTTTAGGCCTGTAAGTACTTTTCGAAAATGTGGCAACCATTTTTGATTAAACTCATGGCTTCGTCGTGCTGCACAAGGGATTTTGGCCATTTTTCGAAGAATGAGCATTTGCATATTTGGAACGCTTAGATTGTCGGCGTTCGAAGAATTGAGCATAACTTTTGCATACGGCGTCCTTTTTGGGCCCGTAAGTACTTTTTGAAAATGTAGCGACCATTTTGGATTGATCTCATCGCTTCGACGTAACGTATGAGGAATTTTGGACAATTTTTGAAGAACGGGCACTTTCAGGTTTGGAACGCTTGGATTGTCGGCCTTCCAAGAATTGAGCGTAACTTTTGCACGCGGTGTCCGTTTTGGGCCCATAAGTAATTTTCAAAAATGTAGCGACCGTTATGGATTGAACTCACGGCTTCGTCGTGATATATGAGGGATTTTAGCCCTGTTTCGAAAAATGAACACTTGCATATTTGAATTGGCAGCGTTCGAAGAATTGAGCATAACATTTGTAGACGGTGTCTGTTTAGGGCACATAAGTACTTTTAGAAAATGTAGTGGCCGTTTTGGATTGAACTCACATCTTCGTCATGATGTATGAGGGATTTCAGCCATTTTTCAAATTACGAGCACTTGCATATTTGAAACGCTTGAATTGTCGACTTTCAAAGAATTGAGCGTAAATTTTTGCACACTGTGTCCGTTTTGGGCCCATAAGTACTTTTCGAAAATGTAGCGACTGTTTTGGATTGAACTCATGGCATCATCGTGATGTATGAGGGATTTCGGCCATTTTTTGAAGAATGAGCACTTGCATATTTGGAACGCTTGGATTGTCGACGTTCGAAGAATTGAGCATAACTTTGGCAAACGACGTCGATTTTGGGCCTATAAGTACTTTTTAGAAATGTAGCAACCATTTTGGATTGAACTCACACCTTCTTCGTGACGTATGAGGGATTTTGGCCATTTTTTTAAAAAACCAGCACTTGCATATTTGGAACGCTTGGATTGTCGGCGTTCGAAGAATTGAGGTAACTTTAGCTAACAGTGTCTATTTTGGGCCCATAAGTACTTTCTGGAAATGTAGCAACCGTTTTGGATTTATCCCGTGGCTTCATCGTGACGTATGAGGGATTTTGACCATTTTTCAAAGAATGAGCACTTGCATATTTGGATTGTTGGCGTTCGAGGAATTGAGCGTAACTTTTACAGATGGTGTCCATTTTGGGCCCATAGTTACTTTTCGGTAATGTAGCGACCGTTTTGGATTGAATTCTCGACTTTGTCATAACGGAGGATAGATTTTGGCTATTTTTTGAGGAACGAGCACTTACTTATTTGGAACGCTTGGATTGTCGGTGTTCGAATAATTGAGCGTAACTTTTGCACACGGTGCCCGTTTTGGGCCCAAAAGTACTTTTCGAAAATGTAGCGACCATTTTGGATTGATCTAACTGCTTCATCGTGATGTATGAGAGTTTTTGACCATTTTTCGAAGAACGAGCACTAGCATATTTGGATTGTCGACGTTCGAAAAATTAGCGTAACTTTTGCTAACGGTGTTTGTTTTGGGCCCATAAGTACTTTTCGAAAATGTAGCGACCATTTTGGATTGAACTCACAGCTTTGTCGTGACGTATGAGAGATTTCGATTATTTTTCGAATTTCGAGCACTTGCATATTTGGAACGCTTGAATTGTCGACTTTCAAAGAATTGGGCGTAACTTTTGCACACGGTGTCCGTTTTGGGCCCATAAGTACTTTTCGAAAATGCAGTGATCGTTTTCGATTGAACTCATGGCGTCATTGTGATGTATGAGGGTTTTTGCCATTTTTTGAAGAACGAGCACTTGCATATTTGGAACGCTTGGATTGTCGACGTTCAAAGAATTGAGCGTAACTTTTGCAAACGGTGTCCATTTTGGGCCTATAAGGAATTTTTTAAAATGTAGCAACAATTTTGGATTGAACTCACGGCTTTATCGTGACGTATGAGGGATTTTGGCCGTTTTTCGAAAAACTAGCACTTGCATATTTTGAATGCTTGGATTGTCGGTGTTCGAAGAATTGAGCATAACTTTAGCTAAAGGTGTTTGTTTTGGGCCCATAAGTACTTTTTGAAAATGTAGCAATTGTTTTGGATTGATCTCATGGCTTCATCGTAACGTATGAGGGATTTCGACCATTTTTCAAAGAATGAGCATTTGCATATTTGGATTGTTAGCGTTCGAGGAATTGAGCATAACTTTTGCAGATGGTGTCCGTTTTGGGCCCATAGTTACTTTTCGGTAATGTAGTGACCATTTTGGAATGAATTAACGGCTTCATCGTGACATATGATAGATTTCGGCTATTTTTCGAGGAACGAGCACTTGCTTATTTGGAACGTTTGGATTGTCGGTGTTCAAAGAATTGAGCGTAACTTTTGCACACGGTGTCCGTTTTGGGCCCATAAGTACTTTTCGAAAATATAGCAATCATTTTGGATTGAACTAATCGCTTCGTCGTGACGTATGAGGGTTTTTGGCTATTTTTCTAAGAACGAGCACTTACATATTTCGATTGTCGACGTTCGAAGAATTAAGCGTCACTTTTGCACACGGTGTCCGTTTTAGGCTCATAAGTACTATACGGAAATGTAACGATCGTTTTGCTTGAACTCACAGCTTCGTCGTGATGTACGAGGGATTTCGGCCATTTTTCAAAGAACGAGCGCTTGCATATTTGGATTGTCGACGTTCGAAGAGTTGAGCATAACTTTTACATATGGTGTCCGTTTTGGGCCCATAAGTACTTTTCGAAAATGTAGCGACCGTTTCAGATTGATCTCATGGCTTCAATGTGACGTATGAGGGATTTTTGACATTTTTTGAAGAACAAGCACTTGCACATTTGAAACGCTTGGATTGTCGGCGTTTGAAGAATTGAGCGTAACTTTTGCACACAGTGTCCTTTTTGGGGCCATAACTACTTTCCAGAAATGTAGTGACCATTATGGATTGAACTCATGGCTTCATCGTGATGTATGAGGGATTTCGGCCATTTTTCAAACAACAAACACTTGCATATTTAGATTGTCGGCGTTCGAAGAATTGAGCGTAACTTTTGCCGATGGTGTCCGTTTAGGGCACATAAGTACTTTTCGAAAATGTAGCTACCATTTTGGATTGAACTCACGGCTTCGTCATGACATATGAGGGATTGTGGCCATTTTTCGAATTACGACCACTTGTATATTTGGAACGCTTGGATTGTCGACTTTCGAAGAATTGAGCGTAACTTTTGCACATGGTGTCCGTTTTGGGCCCGTAAGTACTTTTCGAAAATGTAGCAACTGTTTTGGATTGAACTCATGGCATCATCATGACATATGAGGGATTTCGGCCGTTTTTTGAAGAACGAGCACTTGCATCTTTGGAGCGCTTGGATTGGCGGCGTTCGAAGAATTGAGCGTAACTTTTGTACACAGTGTCCTTTTTGGGCCGATAAGTACTTTTCGGGAATGTACCGACCGTTTTGGATTGAAATCATGGCTTCATCGTGATGTATGTGGGATTTTGGCCATTTTTTGAAGAACTAGCACTTGCATACTTGGAACGCTTGGATTGTCGGCGTTCAAAAAATTGAGCGTAACGTTTGCTAACGGTGTTTGTTTTGGGCCCATTAGTACTTTTCGAAAATGTTGCGATCGTTTTGAATTAATCTCATGGCTTCATCGTGACGTATGAGGGTTTTTGGCTATTTTTTGAAGAACGAGCACTTACATATTTCGATTGTCGACGTTCGAAGAATTAAGCATCACTTTTGCACACGGTGTCCATTTTAGGCTCATAAGTACTATTCAGAAATGTAACGATCGTTTTGCTTGAACTCACGGCTTTGTCGTGATGTACGAGGGATTTCGGATTTTTCAAAGAACGAGCGCTTGCATATTTGGATTGTCGACGTTCGAAGAGTTGAGCGTAACTTTTACATACGGTGTCTGTTTTGGGCCCATAAGTACTTTTCGGAAATGTAGCGATCGTTTTAGATTGATCTCATGGCTTCAACGTGACGTATGAGGGATTTTTGACATTTTTTGAAGAACAAGCACTTGCACATTTGGAACGCTTGGATTGTCGGCGTTTGAAGAATTGAGCGTAACTTTTGCACACAGTGTCCTTTTTGGGGCCATAACTACTTTCCAGAAATGTAGTGACCATTATGGATTGAACTCATGGCTTCGTCGTGATGTATGAGGGATTTCGGCCATTTTTCAAACAACAAACACTTGCATATTTGGATTGTCGGCGTTCGAAGAATTGAGCGTAACTTTTGCACATGGTGTCCGTTTAGGGCACATAAGTACTTTTCGAAAATACAGCTACCATTTTGGATTGAACTCACGGCTTCGTCATGACATATGAGGGATTGTGGCTATTTTTTAAATTACGACCACTTGTATATTTGGAACGCTTGGATTGTCGACTTTCGAAGAATTGAGCGTAACTTTTGCACATGGTGTCTGTTTTGGGCCCGTAAGTACTTTTCGAAAATGTAGCAACTGTTTTGGATTGAACTCATGGCGTCATCATGACATATGAGAGATTTCAGCCATTTTTTAAAGAACAAGCACTTGCATATTTGGAGCGCTTGGATTGGCGGCGTTCGAAGAATTGAGCGTAACTTTTGTATACGGTGTCCGTTTTGGGCCCATAAGTACTTTTTGGAAATGTACCGACCGTTTTGGATTGAAATCATGGCTTCATCATGATGTATGTAGGATTTTGGCCATTTTTTAAAGAACTAGCACTTGCATACTTGGAATGCTTGGATTGTCGGCGTTCGAAAAATTGAGCGTAACGTTTGCTAACGGTGTTTGTTTTGGGCCCATAAGTACTTTTCGGAAATGTTGCGACCGTTTTGAATTGATCTCATGGCTTCATCGTGACGTATGAGCGATTTTGACCATTTTTTGAAGAACGAGCACTTGCATATTTAGATTGTCGACGTTCGAAGATTTGAGCGTAACTTTTGCACACGGTGTCCGTTTTGGGCCCATAAGTACTTTTTGGAAATGTAGCGACCATTTTGTTTGAACTCACAACTTCGTCATGATGTATGATGAATTTCAGCCATTTTTCGAAGAACGAGCCCTTGCATATTTTAATTGTCGGCTTTTGAAGAATTGAGCGTAACTTTTGCACACGGTGTCTATTTTTGGCCCATAAGTACTTTTCGAAAATGTAACGACCATTTTTGAACTCATGGCTTCGTCGTGACGTATGAGGGATTTTTCCCATTTTTTGAAGAACGAGCACTTGCATATTTGGATTGTCGGCATTCGAAGAATTGAGCGTAACTTTTTGCAAACAGTGTCCGTTTTGGACCTATAAGTACTTTTCGAAAATGTAGTAAACATTTTTGATTGAACTCATGGCTTCATCGTGATGTACGAGGGATTTGGGCTATTTTTCAAAGAACAAGAACATGCATATTTGGAACATTTGGATTGCCGATGTTCGAAGAATTGAGTGTAACTTTTTGTTGACGGTGTCCGTTTAGGGCACATAAGTACTTTTCGAAAATATAGCAACCATTATGGATTGAACTCACGGCTTCATCCTGACGTATGAGGGATTTTGGCCTTTTTTGAATTACAAGCACTTGCATATTTGGAACGCTTAGATTGTCGACTTTCGAAGTGTCCATTTTGGGCCCATAAGTAATTTTGGGAAATGTAGCGACCGTTTTGGATTGAACTCATGGCGTCATCGTGATGTATGAGAGATTTCGGCCATTTTTTGAAGAGCGAGCACTTGCATATTTGGAACGCTTGGATTGTCGGCGTTTAAAGAATTGAGCGTAACTTTTGCACATGGTGTCTGTTTTGGGTCCAATAGTACTTTTCGGAAATGTAGCGACCATTTTGGATTGAACTCATGCCTTTGTCGTGACTATGATGGATTTTGGCCATTTTTCGAAAAACTAGCACTTGCATATTTAGAACGCTTAGATTGTCGAGGTTCGAAAAATTGATCGTAACTTTTGCTAACGGTGTCTATTTTGGGCCCATAAGTACTTTTCGGAAATGTAGATTGATCTCATGGCTTCATCGCGACGTATGAGGGATTTTGACCATTTTTCAAAGAACGAGCACTTGCATATTTGGATTGTCAACGTTCGAAGAAATGAGCGTAACTTTTGCAGACGTGTCCGCTTTGGGCCCATAAGTACTTTTCGAAAATGTAGCGACCGTTTTGGATTGAACTCACTGCTTCGTCATGACGTATGAGGGTTTCGGCCATTTTTCGAAGAACGAGCACTTGCATATTTGGATTGTCGACGTTCAAAGAATTGCGTAACTTTTACACACGGTGTCCGTTTTGGGCCTATAAGTACTTTTTGGTAATGTAGCGACCGTTTTGCTTGAACTCACGGCTTCGTCGTGATGTATGAGGAATTTCGATTATTTTTCGAAGAACGAGCACTTGCATATTTTGATTGTCGACTTTTGAAGAATTGAGCGTAACTTTTGCACATGATGTCCGTTTTTGGCCTATAAGTACTTTTTGAAAATGTAACGACCATTTTTGATTGTACTCACGGCTTCCTCGTGAACTATGAGAGATTTCTACCATTTTTTGAAGAACGAGTACTTGCATATTTAGATTGTTGGCGTTCGAAGAATTGAGCGTAACTTTTGCAAACGATGTCCATTTTGGGCCTATAAGTCCTTTTCAAAAATGTAGCGACCATTTTTGATTGAACTCACAGCTTCGTCGTGATGTATGAGGGATTTTGGCCATTTTTTTGAAGAACGAACACTTGCATAGTTCGAACGCTTGGATTGTCGGCGTTCGAAAAATTGAGCGTAACTTTTGCATACGGTGTCCTTTTTTGGCCCATAAGTACTTTTCGGAAATGTAGCAACCGTTTTGGATTGATCTCACCACTTCGACATGACATATGAGGGATTTTGGACATTTTTTAAAGAACGAGCACTTGCATACTTGGAACGCTTGGATTGTCGGCGTTCGAAGAATTGAGCGTAACTTTCGTACACGTTGTCCGTTTTGGACCCTTAAGTACTTTTCAAAAATGTAGCGATCGTTATGGATTGAACTCATGGCGTCGTCGTGATGTATGAGGGATTTTGAACATATTTCAAAAAATGAACACTTTCATATTTGATTGGCGGTATTCGAAGAATTGAGCGTAACTTTTGCAGACGGTGTCCGTTTAGGGCACATAAGTTCTTTTCGAAAATGTAGCGATCATTTTGGATTGAACTCACTGCTTCATTGTGACGTACGAGGGATAGCGGCCATTTCTCGATTTACGAGCACTTGCATATTTGGAACGCTTGAATTGTCGACTTTCGAAGAATTGAGAGTAACTTTTCCACATGGTGTCCGTTTTGGGCCCATAAGTACTTTTCAAAAATGTAGTGACCGTTTTGGATTGAACTCATAGCGTCATCGTGATGTATGAGGGATTTCGACCGTTTTTTGAAGAGCGAGCACTTGCATATTTTGAACGCTTAGATTGTCGACGTTCGAAAAATTGAGCGTAATTTTTGCAAACGGTGTCCATTTTGGGCCTATAAGTACTTTTCGAAAGTGTAGCGACCGTTTTGGATTGATCTCATGGCTTCATCATGACGTATGAGGGATTTTGGCTATGTTTCGAAAAATGAACACTTTCATATTTGATTGGCGGCGTTCGAAGAATTGAGCGTAACTTTTACAGACGATGTCCGTTTAGGGCACATAAGTTCCTTTCGGAGATGTAGCGACCATTTTGGATTGAACTCACGGCTTTGTTGTGATGTATGAGGGATTTCGACCATTTTTCGAATTACGAGCACTTGCATATTTGGAACGCTTGAATTGTTAACTTTCGAGGAATTAAGAGTAACTTTTGCACACGGTGTTTATTTTGAGCCCATAAGTACTTTTCAAAAATGAAGCGACCATTTTGGATTGAACTCACACCGTCATTGTGATGCATGAGGGATTTCGACCATTTTTCGAAGAGCGAGCACTTGCATATTTATAATGCTTGGATTGTCGACGTTCGAAGAATTGAGCATAATTTTTGCAAATGGTGTCCATTTTAGGCCTATAAGTACATTTCAGAAATATAGCGATCATTTTGGATTGAACTCACGACTTTGTCGTGACGTATGAGGGATTTTGGCCATTTTTCAAAGAACTAGCACTTGCATATTTGGAACGCTTGGATTGTCGGCGTTCGAAGAATTGAGCGTAAATTTTGTTAACGGTGTCTGTTTTGGGCCCATAAGTACTTTTCAAAAATGTAGCGACCATTTTGGATTGATCTCACGGCTTCATCGTGACGTATGAGGGATTTTGACCATTTTTTAAAGAACGAGCACTTGCATATTTGGAACGCTTGGATTGTCGGCGTTTGAAGAATTGAGCGTAACTTTTGTTAACGGTGTCTGTTTTGGGCCCATAAGTAATTTTCGAAAATGTAGCGACCATTTTAGATTGATCTCAGGGCTTCATCGTGACATATGAGGGATTTCGACCATTTTTCAAAGAACGAGCACTTGCATATTTGGATTGTCGGCGTTCAAGAAATTGAACGTAGCTTTTGCAGACGATGTTCGTTTCTGGCCTATAGTTACTTTTCAGTAATGTAGCGATCGTTTTGGAATGAATTCTCGGCTTTATCATGACGTAAGATAGATTTCGGCCATTTTTCGGGAATAAGCAATTGCTTATTTGGAACGCTTGGATTGTCGGCGTTCGAAGAATTGAGTGTTCAAAATATGCAAGTGCTCGTTCTTTGAAAAATGGTCGAAATCCCTCATACGTCACGATGAAGCCATGAGATCAATCCAAAATGTAGCGACCATTTTGGATTGATCTCAGGGCTTCGTCGTGACGTATGAGGGATTTCGACCTTTTTCAAAGAACGAGCACTTGCATATTTGGATTGTCGGCGTTCAAGAAATTGAGCGTGGCTTTTGCAGATGGTGTTCGTTTCTGGCCTATAGTTACTTTTCAGTAATGTAGCGACCGTTTTGGAATGCATTCTTGGCTTTATCATGACGTATGATAGATTTCGGCCATTTTTCGAGAATAAGCAATTGCTTATTTGGAACGCTTGGATTGTTGGCGTTCGAAGAATTGAGCGTAAGTTTTGCACACGGTGTCCGTTTTGGGTCCATAAGTACTTTTTGGAAACGTAGCAACCATTTTGGATTGAACTCATGACTTCATCGTGTCGTATAAGGGTTTTGGCCATTTTTCGAAGAATGAGCACTTGCATATTTGGATTGTCGGCATTCTAAGAATTGAGCGTAACTTTTGCAGACGGTGTCCATTTTGGGCCCATAAGTACTTATAGAAAATGTAGCGATCGTTTTGGATTAAACTTACGGCTTTGTCATGACGTATGAGGGATTTGGGCCATTATTCAAAGTACCAGCACTTTCATATTTGGAACACTTGGATTGTCAACGTTCGAAGAATTGAGCGTAACTTTTGCACACGGTGTCCGTTTTGGGCCCATAAGTACTTTTCAGAAATGTAGCGACTGTTATGGATTGAAATCATGGCTTCGTCGTGATGTATAAGGGATTTTGGCCATTTTTCGAAAAATGAACACCTGCATATTTGGATTGTCAGCGTTCGAAGAATTGAGCGTAACTTTGCAGATGGTGTCTGTTTAGGGCACATTAGTACTTTTCGAAAATGTAGCAACCGTTTTGAATTGAACTCACGGCATCATCGTGACGTATGAGGGATTTTGGCCATTTTTCGAATTATGAGCACTTGCATATTTGGAACGCTTGTATTGTCGACTTTCGAAGAATTGAGCGTAACTTTTGCACACGGTGTCCGTTTTGGGCCCATAAGTACTTTTCAGAAATGTAGCCAACGTTTTGGATTGAACTCTCGGCGTCATCATGACGTATGAGGGATTTTGGCCTTTTTTTTAAGAACAAGCACTTGCATATTTGGAATGCTTGGATTATCGACGTTCGAAGAATTGAGCGTAACTGTTGCACACGGTGTCCGTTTGGGCCCATAAGTACTTTTTGAAAATGTAGCGACCATTTTGGATTGAACTCATGGCTTCGTCGTTATGTATTCAGGATTTTTGCCATTTTCCAAAGAACTAGCACTTGCATATTTGGCACGCTTGGATTGTCGGCGTTTAAAGAATTGAGCGTAACTTTTGCTAACGATGTCTGTTTTGGGCCCATAAGTACTTTTCAAAAATGTAGCAACCATTTTGGATTGATCTCATGGCTTCATCATGACATATGAGGGATTTTGGCCATTTTTCGAAGAACGAACACTTGCATATTTGGATTGTCGGCGTTCAAAGAATTGAGCGTAACTTTTGCAGAAGTTGTCCGCTTTGGGCCCATAAGTTCTTTTCGGAAATGTAGCGACCGTTTTTGATTAAACTGACTGCGTCGTCATCATGTATTAGGGTTTTTGGCCATTTTTTGAAGATTGAGCACTTGCATATTTGGATTGTCGACGTTCGAAGAATTGAGCGTAACTTTTGCACACGGTGTCCGTTTTGGGCCCATAAGTACTTTTTGGAAATGTCGTGATCGTTTTGCTTGAACTCATGGCTTCATCATGATGTATGAGGAATTTTGTCTGTTTTTCGAAGAACGAGCACTTGCATATTTTGATTGTCGACTTTTGAAGAATTGACTGTAACTTTTGCCCATGATGTCCGTTTTTGGCCCATAACTATTTTTCGAAAATGTAATGACCATTCTTGATTGTATTCACGGCTTCATTGTGAAGTATGAGGGATTTCTACCATTTTTTGAAGGACGAGCACTTGCATATTTGGATTGTCGGCGTTCGAAGAATTGAGCGTAACTTTTGCAGACGGTGTCCGTTTTGGGCCTATAAGTACTTTTCGAAAATGTAGCAACCATTTTTCATTGAACTCAAGGCTTTGTCATGATGTACGAGAGATTTTGGCCATTTTTTGAAGAACGAGCACTTGCATATTTGGAACACTTGGATTGTTGGCGTTCGAAGAATTGAGCGTAACTTTTGAATATGGTGTCCTTTTTGGGCCCATAAGTACTTTTCGAAAATGTAGCGACTATTTTGGATTGATCTCACCATTTCGACGTGACATATGAGGGATTTTGGACATTTTTTGAAGAATGAGCACTTGCATATTTTGAACGCTTGGATTGTCGGCGTTCAAAGAATTGAGCGTAACTTTTGCACACGGTGTCCGTTTTGGGCCCATAAGTACTTTTTAGAAATGTAGCGACCATTATGGATTGAACTCATGGCTTCATCATGACGTATGAGGGATTTCAGCCATTTTTTGAATTACGAGCACTTGCATATTTGGAGCGCTTGAATTGTTGACTTTCGAAGAATTGAGCACAACTTTTGCACACGGTGTCCGTTTTGGGCCAATAAGTAGTTTTCAGAAATGTAGCGACCATTTTGGATTGAACTCATGGTGTCATCGTGATGTATAAGGGATTTCGTCCATTTTTTGAAGAACTAATGATGCTAACCCCGTAGCAATGGAAACTACGAAACCCACAACTAGATTGATGCGGAACCCAAGAACGCCAATACTAATCCGGTTTTGGATCTTGAACCCCAATAATCGAACCACGAAACCTCAGATTACCGAAGAATCTGAAACCCCTTGATTACAATCAATGAAACCCACAATCCAACATCAAGAACGCCACAAGAAATCGATTCTTGATAAATTCTAAGTTTGTCCAATGAAGAACAATCGATTGAAAGAAAATTTCTCTCTCTATATTAATTTCAGCAAAAGTTTTTTTACATAATGAAAAGAGTTTCCTATTTATACTATGGCATAAAAAACGTCCAAATTAATCAAAATACGGTAATATTTTGATTTCACAAGAGTTCTACCAACATTAGAAGATTCGGCAAAAATAAAAAAAAAACAATTTTTTCCCACTTTTTGATCTATGCGGCCGCATAGATCATTTCTATGCGGTCACATAGATCACTAGCCAGCCACATGTAGTTTCGGTGGCCTTCTATGCGGCCGCATAGGAAGTTGAGCCTGCGGTCGCATAGACCAACTCCGTGCCGCCTTCGTCCGCTTTTATCTCGTTGATCCAAGTTCCTTCGGCCTTCGACCCCAACATGAAACTTGTTCCATTTGACCTCCCGAACATTGTTTCATCGATCGTTTGCTTGACAAGCAATCCCATCGCTTCTTTCACTCGCTTCGTCCTCGATCGCATCATCGGTCCGCCTTCGACTATCAATGGATCCTTTTCGTAACTCGTCGCTTGACTCGCTTCGATTGTGGACGTGCCTTGATTCATATCATCCCCTCCTTCGAAAGGATTCGTCCTCGAATCTGAACCTGCATCGAAAAGAGATAGATCAGCAACATTAAAAGTAGCTGAAACATTATACTCAACTGGTAAGTCCACTTTGTAGGCATTGTCGTTGATCCGCTCGATGACTTGAAACGGTCCATCGCCTCTTGGTTGCAACTTTGACTTCCTCTGTTCTGGAAAACGCTCCTTTCTGAAATGCACCCAGACCCAATCTCCAGGGTCAAATGTAACGCGTCTCCTTCCTTTATTTGCTTTTGATGCAACCAGCTTTCCTTTCTCTTCGATCTGCATCCTGACCCTTTCATGGAGTGCTTTCAACATCTCTGCCTTGCGTTTCCCATCCAAGCTACCTCGTTCATGCACAGGTAAAGGTATTAAATCCATAGGTGTTAGTGGATTAAAACCATAAACAA